>NC_041059.1:9107251-9407251 GCF_900634775.1 Gouania willdenowi
TCAAGAATTTCTGAATTAGTTTTTGATCTTGTTTGAGCTCATGTATATATATATATATATATATATATTTATTTATTTTTTTTTTCACTGTATTTTACTTGAAGTATATTTGTATTTCACAAAGTGGAAGTAGAAATACAGTTGTTTACGATTGTGTGCAGTTTTAATTAAAAAAAAAGAATAATATGTCAAAAAAATCAAAAATCTATTTAAAATTTTCAGAAATTCCAGGCGACCACACATGGGGTTCCAACCCCAAGGTTGAAAAACACGGATTTAGTGACTCCTGAATAGATTTATTTCTGTACATTTTATCATATCACGCCTGGTGTGGAACCAAGACTGACACATTATTTGTTAATTTTCCACTTTCTCTGTCTCAAGTAGTGCCAGTAGTGCCATTGTGTACCCTTAGTTGTACACGTACCCCTATTTGAGTACCCCAGTTCTCGAGCATCCAATTCGGCCCGCAGGAGCAATTAAAAATGGTAGAGAAAACATTGAACATTGTGTAAATCAACAATAAATTCAGTTGTAGGTCTTACAGTTTTACCACACTTATATCACATGACTGCTGTAATTTTCTTTTAATCATAAATTGTGGAAAATAAAAATTTCCTCACAAATAATTCCCCTAAAGATTACACAAAAGATGTTCACAATTACGCAATATGAAAAAATGCATTATTTCAATTTTTTTTTTGCACAAATAGACCATGCATGCTGTCACACACACACACACACACACACACACACACACACACACACACACACACACACACACACACACACACACACACACACACACACACACACAAATGCATGTAGCGTTTACCTTTGATGACATATGCAGACATAGACATGGCGAGATAAATGGATAAATACAATAAAAAACTTACACAAAAATTGGTCCTCAAAATCAATTTAGAATTTAGAAGTAAAGATCAATAAGGACTCAAATCTGTCATTTATTGCATGGATGGAGATCAATCAATCAATTACACGTGGAAGTGCAAATTAGGGTGGGACAATGTGGAAATCGCTTTTTTCCTGCCGCCTTAAATCTGCGTCCCTCTAGATGTCAAACTACTCAATATTTGGCCCCTGAGTGAAAATGAGTTTGACACCCCTGCCTCAGCACAATTCTTTCTCCAAATAAGTATTTTTAAAAGATGAGTAAATTGTGCTGTGCACTGTAAAACCTTGCAAATTGTCTCATTTCTTATATTTTAACCCTTCAATAATCACATAGTAATGTCCACAATAATACGGTGGCTATTGTGTCACAGCAGTTTTGATATCTATTGTCTTTGTCGGGTCAAAAGTTAATCACTTTTGGTTGATGATCTCGCTCAGGGTGTCCGTTTGATTGACAGGACGTATAATGTGGCGCCGAGCGCCCCCTTACCCTCTGTCTCCCCTCGTCACCTCTTCTCTCAACTTCCTTTACCCGGATCCCCTTTCTGGGGGTGAAAGGTCATTCATTAAGATGCCCTCAAATGCTGATAATACACACACAGACACACACAGTGTTAGCCTCAGGGGAATTAGTGTCCTCGCTTTGCCCTGAATGAGAGTTTTGCTGACCGGTCACAACGATGACAGAACATGTGACAGGCCATTGATCAGTGCTGCTGCTGCTCAAAGAACAACTTTCCTGCTTTATGTCTACAGAAACTATTTATAAAGCTTTGCTAAGCATAAAATAGCTTTATTTTAAATTCTTTTTGTAAGTTTGATCCAAAATGGCCAATTAATCACATCTATTCCAAAGTCTATTTGCAAAGCCTACAGCTCAACTCTTTTTAGGGACTTGGTCATTTTGTAAATTGTCATTTAGAAGACAATACAGGGAAGTCAGAGATACAATGAAAATATATTTTAACCACAAGCAACAACATTTTTGAATTGTTAAGCTTGACTCAGATTGTAGTGTGCCTGTGGTATGGCATCATTATGTACCTGTTGTGTGTATTTTACTCAATATTTAAATCTACAGTCTATTTTCCATTATTGTGGACAGTAACTAGAGGCTACTATGGTTGCAACGAAATAGTCGACTCACGATACAATACAAAATATTATGTAGGGCTTACTATACGATATGAAAAATGAAAGAAATCCCAATGAAGAGCAAATGTCTAACAAATCTTTAACGAAATACAATGACTGCAAAAAATGGAGACAGTGTGTGGGAGTGTTTTGTTTCCCAAATGAAAATGTAAACACATTTATTCTAACAGTTTTTTTTTGTTTTTATTTCTCATTTCTGGAACATAAAAGTTTAGAAAGCTTTTGTCATAGGGCCTTTATACTTTAGACTTTCCCTTCATTAGCTCCTCTTTCAGTACAGCAATGTTTTGGCCTGTGTGCGATTCAAACATCGCTCGTGTAAGGAGCAGGTAGCGATTCATTTCATCATCATCGTCTCAATGGTGTGAGCTCTAACTGTTATGTAGCTTTGAGTAGCACCTGAGAGTTAACTTTTCACTGTTTTCCATCCATGCCCCGTCTCAAGACGCTTTAGTGCTAAAATGTGTTGAAATACGTCCTCTCCACAGACACGTAGGCTCGTATCGTGTCAAACTTATGAGTCGATGGAGAATCTGCGTTGTCCACCTTCTTGTAAACACTGCAGCATCTGAGCTATTACGGGAAGAAGGAGGGTCAAATGTCATTGCGCCCCTGCACTTTAAAAAACAACCTTTTTTTTACTCGCACCGTTTTTCTATTCTGCTAAATTTAGTTCCACAAAATGTCATTACATTCCTAGAGGCTACACACAGACTTATTTGGACTGTTTACATTTTTCCCTTTTTGCTTTACTGCAGACAGGTTTATGCTTTATAGACTATGAGTTTACAAGTACACAATGTCACATAATAATAAAAGGTAGGCCTCAGGTTATGGACAAAGACATCAAACTTGCCAAGGTTAAAATCCATATTTACATACATTTCCTTATCTGTCATAACCCTGAGCACCTGAGAAATAGTCAGAAAAACATAAATACTGATGCAATAAAACAACAGGTTGAGTTACAAGTAATATTCCCCCCTTGTTATCCCAATGACAAGCACGTTTATTCATTCTTCAATCATTCATTCATTTTTTTTAAACTTGCTTTAACCCTCACAGGTATCTGTCATTGAATTTACATCACTTTCCAATAACTTTGTACTTAATGTTTATTTGAAATATTGAAATATTTCTGTTGAGAAGAATTATGTTCATAGGTTACTCACTGAATTCTATTTATAGCTGGAGGTTAAAAAGTTGAAATATTGCATCAACTCTCCTTTTAGGACACGTGCCGATGGTAGTATTGTAAGCGACTCTTTCTTTTTCCCTTTGTGTCTTCTTCTTACATTATTGTAGCACTGGCTGCATTTTCTGTGACAGCTTGATGAGCCATTAGTTGACATAATTTATCTGCCTGCAGACTTTCTGTCTGCTGCAGGGCGGCATGACTTTCTTGTAACTCCTACATGGGGCAAGAGCCAGGTTTGTCATGCACACTCTGATGCATACATACACTCAAAGTCATGGACGTTTGAGGAAGGAAAACTGGGGCTGGCATTAAATCACAGACGCAAAGAAACACCCACTACTAAAAGTTCAAAGACTATCTGATCAAGGGATGTCCTGGTTTTTTTTATTTGGACTTGTGACTTACTTGGCAGAGTGTTGGCCTTATGGTTGGGTTTCTGATGATAATATTCAGGTATAACAACAAGATAGTGGATGCTTGAATAGATAAAGCAATGTCTGAGATCCAAAATGTTACAATGAATTCCAGTCTTATAAAATGTGCTGTTTTATATCACCAGCCATGCCTGTCTCTGTGTTGAAGTGTGTTTGAGCAAGGCATTACCGAACATAAAAATGTTCAAAAGAGATTCAAGTAATTGATTCATTTCTGTTATTTTAATGTTGTCTTAAAACGGGATCAAAAATACTGAATTATATTGGATCCAGTTTACTGTTCTTTGAAAATCACTGAATGAGGTTAATCAATGGAACAGCTGCTAAATTACTCGTCCTTCACAATTGTGATAAGATGTACACACTTTATTGAATCATAGCAGAGTTGTACTCAAGACCACACTATTCATGACCAAGGTTTGCTCTGAGACCAAGATTTTTGGGAGCTGAGACCGAGTCAAGACCAAAACCTTGACAAGCTGAGACCCAGACTAGACCAAAACCATGAAATTGTTAGTAGTTTAAGAGAATTATCTCTTTCTTTTAGTTTTATTTTTGAAAACAAGGTGTCAAAGCCCAACATGAAAAATCTCAAACCCTGACACTTTTTTGCAAAAAAAATATAATCCCTTGTATGTATTTAAAATGCATTGATAAGTCCCAAATTATTTTAAATATATGAAAATAAGTTGTTCATTTGTCAGGAGAATGAGGCCTAAAGCAGTGGTTCCCAATCTTTTTTGTCACATATACACCCTTTGCATTTTTGTCAAATCATGTGTACCCCCTCTCCATATTATTAGTACCCACTCCATAATTTCCATAATGTGCTTTTTCATTTGTGGAACAGCGGACTCTCCTAAACCCCTGACTGTGTCTTGAACATTGGTTCCCAGAGGCTTAATCACAAAACAATGAGTGGAATTTAAAGTGGAATTAAAAAAAACAAAACATGCAACTTTAATGTGATTACTTTAATAGTAAGTTAACACAGTCTCCTTTGTCAAATGTAGCTAAGTATTGTCAACTATTGTCAGAAGTGTAATAAAATGGCCTCTACAGCATAAAATAACCCTGTTTCAATAAATTACAAGAAAATATAGTATTTTATTCAGCAATAGTACTGTTAATAATTCCAATAATTAAGTGGAAGTCATGGACAAAACTGTGTCCAAGCACTGGAGACATCAAAGTGATCATCAGACACCTCTGAGGAAGTCTGGCAGTTGACATTCAAAACATGTCAGGGGATCAAAGTAAAGTTCCGGAAAAAAGTTGTCTGAATAAATGAAACCATAAAATATGAATAGTACTGTTAGTTTGTGGTGAATTTGTCCAAAAAATAGCCTAAAAAGGAACTTGAGAAATTTCCCAATTATTTTGATGTTAATTGTTAAATCTTTCTGAGAGACAAAATATTTCCAACGAGGCAGAACAATCAGTGAGCTAACGCTAAATGTTTAAAGTCAAATTACAACATGATTTCATCAGGAATAGTCTTTATTGCTTCTCCTTATTTTCACGTTATTGAAGTTGAAGAATAGCAGATCATTGTTGGTCTCGACTAGTCTTGACGGAAAATCCTGAATCTGGTCAGGCTGAAACCGAGACAAGATCGAGTAAAAATACCTTTGAGTTCCAGAAAAGACCAACATGTGGTCAACAATTCTCCTCCTATCAACAATTGTGCCTTTTTTAAGTAAAGGAATCAGGGAGGAGTTACTAAGGATATCCACAAAGAGATAAGAAACATAGAGTTAACGTCAAGGATTATGGTTAACCTTTTCAGAAAAGGTTAATAGTCATCAGCACAATGCCCAGTCTTTCAGTGCTCACACTAGCCATTCTTCTGCAGGTGTTGCCCTTTAGTCTCCTCTCCACCTGTTGTAGAATTTAACCTCACGTCATCCCCATCTTGTCCGTTTGCGGTTTCGCCTCTCCTACTTCTCACTTTGTCCGTGTTTTAATCGGCCCGTTGCTCAACAGCCGAGCCTACTGTGAGGTGAGGAGAAAAGAGAAAACACTGAAGGGTGAGGCGAGGGGCTTTCTGTCTGGGTGGAGGGTAAACTTCCAGCTCGATAAGAGAAGTGAGAGGTAAACATTGACTCGGGTCCTATCGCGGCTTGTCCGAGTCCATTTTTCACTGGAGGAACTATGCAAACAGCATGGATGCATTGATAACTCTCTTTCACACTGAGCAGTAGAATCTAAGTATCGTCTGATAATGAAGTCAAGCTTCAGGCGCCACTTTTTCAATCTCCATTTAAGGTTCTAGAATAAAATTATTCACAATAAACTTTACTCTATGACGGCAATTATAGAAAAAAAATAGTTACATTTCATACTTTATGTAAGGACTTGAATTAAAGATAAAGATATAAAAATACCACTGACTAAAACATCTTGTAGAGAATGGTTTACTGGAGTGTGTTTTTTTAATGCTATTTTATTGCATGTTTCATTATTTTTAATAGTGTCTATTGAGTTTTGTAGAATAAGTAGTACTTTATTAAGTCTTTCTTGCCACATTACCACAAGCTTACTTTTGAATAAACTGCATTGTAAGTTGTAGCTACACAATGATCCAATAAGTATATGGATAGACTACTAAAGGCCTTTAATTACTTTAAATTAGGGGTGCACCAATACTGGTACCAGGGTGTGTATTCTTCTTTGTAAAACATGCTCTGATACCAAAGTCTGATACAGTCTGAACCAATTCCATTTGATTCATTAATGAGACAGCTTAGTTATGGAAGAACAATGTTGACTGTTTGAAAATACTTCGGGCTCAGTGAAAGTTACAATTCTATGGCAGACTGAAGCTTGTGTCCTCAAAAAGGTTCAGAAGTGAAAGAATAGGAGGGTTGATTTAATAATTTGGTATCAGACATCCACTTTGAGGTAACTCCAGTTAGTACTACAGTTACCTCAAAGTGCTCTCTTTGAGGTAACTGGAGTACCTAACTTAAAAAAAAGAAAAATGTAAACTCTGCTTTGCATTGAGAATAATTTGCCATAAACACTACCATCTCATCTTAAAGCAGCAAATACCAAGGAAGATGTCAAAAACTTTAGTTTGTTGCCCAAACGGACACACGCATTTGGTTGATTTATGTATTTCCAAATATATAGAAGAAGAAAAAGAAATCAAGCCCCAGAGGTAACATGCAAACTCTACTCAGAAAGGCTACATCGTGGATTAAACTTCACCGGATTCCAACTAAATCAGTTTTTAAAATAATGATTCTCAGATGATAGCAAGGGACTTAACTCATAGTTGTGTGAGTTATCGTATACCCTCATATCTGACTGCTAGAATCTAAAGACTCACTATCCGAGACCCAGACTTGCCTGACACCAGAATAAACTGAGATCAAAACAAGGCCAAGAGGCCAAGTCAAGACCAAGACCGTGAAAAGACCAAAACCATTCAAATCTACTATAAAAACCATGACTGAAGTTGTTTCATGGAAAAGAAACAACTCCTTAATGGTGATGGACATCAGGCTATATGAGCTTGTTTACTCTGTCCATCTTCTAGTTTCTGCTGCTCAAATGTTCCTATGGTGTCTCTCTAGTAAAAATCAACTTTAGCTGAAAGTAGTCAAAGAAAAGGCAAATGAACAAAAGAGAGGTTGAAGTTGTAAAACATCCAAAGAAGGTTTTATACTTCAAACAAGAGAAGCATGGAAACACAAGACGACCCAATCTCTCTGTTAATGGGTAACTGAAACGATACACAGTCTTTCCCCTCTACGCCAGCTTAATGCAAACCTGTAAGCAAACAGATGGATGTGCACATAAAAATGCATTTGTACACAACTCAAGCGCTGGGAGAGTGAAACGGCCACTTCACCATGTCATTTTCCAATTACACTCCTTTATAATGTTCTGTTGTTCACCCTGAAAGAGTTTTTATCTGTTGCTTTTACAGTGGTGAGCTAAATATTAAAGAAGTTCTTGCTTGAATCAAAAGAAAAGAAACAAAAACAAAAAAAAAATTACATTGTGCAATAAACATTAGCCCTAAAACTGTAATCAAAGACAGAAGCTTTAGAAAATAGAAGATGAAAGAACCCAACTATAGACATAAAACAAAACATAAAATTATTGATTTTTCTTTCTTGAAGGCTTTTATTCTTATATTCTCTTTATTTTCTTAAAAATAACATTTCATTTGAAAGAAATAAACTCATTTTTCTGTAATCTAGATGTTTTTACTTTTAACTCAAACACGTGCCAATCTAATTTAGTGTCACAAATACACATAATCCTATTTTATGGGATTTGCTGTTGATTTTGTTGAAAGTTAACATCAGCGGTACAAGCCACATGGTTGGTTGCTCATACACAACTCCTTTAACAGGCTTTTATTACATGGAAAGCAGTCATTCATATGTGCAAACACTTTCCCCAAACATGAAGTCAGGATATTGAATTTCTCATCAACTTTTACTGTTCAAATACATTTCTTACTAGCTCAAAGTCTAATATTTCACTCTGTTGATAATGTTTGACTTATCTATGACTATCCATTGATTGATTGCGCTTTGGGGAAAATATTTACTGTATTTCTCATCACAAACATGATCATGTTTATTCATCTGTTTGATGTGATCAGGAAGTGAAGCTGAAATAAATAAGCAGCGTTTGTTGAAGTCTGTGTCTCCACCTATGGGTCATAGAGTGTAAAGTACACCTGTTCTGTGTGGTTTGCTTCCAGTTCTTCATTCATACTCTTTATATTTATAATTAATAGAAATATTTGGTGCTTTACTCTCCTCACAGTTTTATTTTTTACGGAGAGTTAAATGAATTCAAATTTTGATGAGCAAAATCTTTAAACTTTAAAAGGTGAATTTTATGTTGCTGCTGTTGCTACTGCTTTTCTCTTAAAGGGATCCTCCACTGATTTTACTAATTTGGCCTAAAATCTTTTAAGTGTTCGTATATATTATAATCATTTTATGAACTTTTTAAAAACGGGACTACTTTACCGTTTTAAAACCTGTATTCCGCCATCTTGAAATCATGTGATTGAATATGACCAAAGAGGTTTACATCGACATCTTTAACTTTTCCTGATTATTTAGACCAACTAAAAGCAGCACAAATTGTCATTTTGACCAAAAAAGCTGCTAATTGATCTAAAAACTACGGTGGCTGGGAAGTGTCAGGTGAATGCATTTACAGAAACGAACTCAAATGCAAACAGGTCACAACACGAATGCAAACAGGTCACAACACGAATGCAAACCGGCCACAACGGAAGTGTTTCCGACGGACCGGTATTACAGTCGGACAGTCGGACGGGTATTATGATATGATAGCCTGATGTGAAAAATATAAGAGTATTCTAATCAACTTTCACTTACTTTCATACGCGTTTCAATGTCTTCTTCTTGTTCTTAACTGTTCTGGTGGGTTAAAAACAGCCGCCAGAAACGTGTCCGTCTGTAATACCGGTCCGTCGGAAACACTTCCGTTGCGGAAACCCGGTGGCTGGGAAGTGTCAGGTGAATGCATTTAAAGAAATGAACACAAATGCAAAAAGGTCACAACAGGAATGCAAAATGGCTACAAACGGAAGTGTTTCCGACGGACCGGTATTACAGACGGACACGTTTCTGGCAGATGTTTTTAACCCACCAGAACAGTTAAGAACAAGAAGAAGACATCGAAACGCGTAAGAAAGTAAGTGAAAGTTGATTAGGATACTCTTATATTTTTCACATCAGGCTATCATATCATAATACCCGTCCGACTGTCCGACTGTAATACCGGTCCGTCGGAAACACTTTCGTTGTGGCCGGTTTGCATCGTGTTGTGACCTGTTTGCATTTGTGTTCATTTCTGTAAATGCATTCACCTGACACTTCCCAGCCACCGTTAAAAACAGGCTGAAAGCTTCACTCCAATAAAAAACAATGGGATGTTTACAGGTAATGGGTGTGTGACGTCATCAATCACATGATTTTAAGATGGCAAAACACAGGCTAGAAAACACTAAAATAGTCCCATTTTTTTAAATCTAATATGGTGCAAAAATAATGCGTTTTGTTAGGCATAGATCTTTTAATAAGGACATTTCAATGATTTTTAGGCCAAATTTGTAAAAAAAAAAAAAAAAGTGGACGATCCCTTTAAGACCTGCTTACAATGGCTGAGAAGTGCAAAACACATTAACAAATGACCGCAACACATTTAAAAATGCCACAACACATTTACAATTTTGAAAACAAATACAAATAGCAAAATACTTTTACAAATGTTGAGACAGATTTACAAAGGCACATTGTGTTTCCATATTTGTTCATTTGTTTTAACCATTTGTAAAAGTGTTGCAGTAATTTGTAAATGTGTTGTGGTATTTGTAAATGTGTTTTGCACTTCTCAGCCACCGTACCTGCTCCGACTTTGGTCATATTAGGCTACACGCCGCACTATCTGCAGCGGTAAAGGATACCTGTTACAGTCATGTTTACAACATAAATGTGTCTTATGCATTGTGAATAAACTAAAGACATATTTCTAAGAAAAAAAAAACGTATTTTTTTTACTGTTCTTTCCTGAATAATTGTATTCCTTGAAACAGAACTAATGGGAAGCAGCCGTCTTCGAACAGATGTGATGTAGAGGTGTTGATAGTTTTTTGCTGCAGGTAAACAAACAAGTTAAACACAAAAGTAAAGGGTGTGAATGGTTATCTGTGGGAACCAGAGAGAGATAATCATTGTGAGACAGTTATTATTATATTCTAGTGATTCCGGGGAGGACAATGGCACCAGAGACATGTGTAATGACAGATCTGAAATGAACCATCACATGGTATAAATGCAGGCTGTTTCATCATGAAAACTGGACTTTATTTAATATATTTCTAATTCAGTGATTTTTCTTGTACTTAAGTTCATTTTAAAATAAGTAAAGACATTTCTATACCTAACTGTTACTGAGAAAATTAATATTTGTTTGTTTTAAAATTTTTAAACTATAAAAAATGAAATGAACAGACAAAAATCACATCATAGTCGACCAACCAGATTAAACGTAATGCACGGCACCAAAACAACATTGAATACTGGTTATTTTACCATAGGTTGGGGTTTCTCCAAATTATGTTGTTTCCCACGTGGCACATTTAGCATGGCACTGTTTTAGAGTTCATAAATGTAGCTATACTAAATTGAATTAAATGGTGTTATTTTATTTAAAAAATAATCTTACATTTTGACAAACCTTTTACTTAATACATATGATTTTGTTAAAAATAAATTCAGTAGCAATTGTGCAAGATTTGGGCTCTTCCTTGTTAAGTTTATGCATGAGGTGTTTACTGTATGCAACAGAATCATGGCAAGATTTATTACCGAAATTAATAACTCGTAACTCTTACTTTGAGTACTATATAATTGAGCTATGTTTTACTTACACTTGAGTAGTGTAATGTCTGACTTACTTGTACTTTTACTTGAGTACAATTTCAATCTAGTAACAGTACTTCTACTTGAGTAGGATATACCAGTACTCTTTATACCTCCTTTAAGGCTACAGTCTTTCTGCACATTATTTGCATTGTGATTCACCATTGTTTCCATGGTAACTCACTGTCACCATTTCTGTGGTGAAAATGAACAACTGTCTAAGCTCCTTTAAAACTACGGACGTGGTGTTAATGCGATGAAAACGCTGCACAAATGAGATCCATTCATGAAGTTATTCCTACCTAGTTTAAAACTTCACAAAGATCTGACTTTATTTCAGTCAGGTACATAGTCAGACTTTAAATTGTCCTTCATTTTAGATGAAGAGGTTTTTGCAAGCTTTTACTGTACCTCTTAATCCTTTCACATGTGTCAAGGGTTCTCATGTAAAAATATGCATCATCAGTGCAGTAAATGCTAAATAATGTGAAGTGTGCGTATGAGTTGCCACTTACTAACACTTGATGGCAGTGGTGAAGCACAGCTTGCTCTTTGCAGCATTTGAAAGTCTGCTGGTACTGCTTGGTGCTACAGTTTGTGCAGAACAGCTGCTTTTAAAAATAAAACGATGGAATAATTGAAAAGCTTGTACTGATATGTTTGGCGCTCGCTGTATATTAACAAGTGCCACATTTGATCTCATCTCTTCATAAAACTGTTGTTGACATTGGATGTAAAGGCTCACAAGTTGAAAGAGTGCATGAGTGTGCTCAGACACAAAGCCCATCATTGAGCAGCGATATTAGCTGAATTTTCACATTGTAGAAAACTTTAAACCACCTGCAACATCCTCCAGAACGACTGATTAGTGAGTGGGTTACGCTGCATTTGATTGCACTCGGAACTCAGATAAATCTGACTGAATGAATCAGAAAAATATACAAAATGGCCCTTCAGCTTGGGATGCCAATTCGGGAATTTGGTTAGGATCCAATCGGCCCGAGTCAATCAAAATAACATTTTAGCAAAATGGCGGTGCACACCATTAGATGTAAACAGTCACTTTCTCCTCAACATTTATTTCATGTGTTGTTTAATTCAGCATTTGTTACTAAAAGTGTATAGAATAACGCTGTAGTGGCATTTCCATTCCCTCTCTGTTCATTAGAACGCTGCTCTATTGATGCCTGTATAATTTAATGCATTCTTTCTATGAAACATACAGGATACAACCCATTGACCAAATAAACCCTGTCCCCGCATCTGACCAGTAAACCCTACAACTTGACTCTGTCTCATTCCATTCAAAACTGCCACAGTCACTATTTTGTCATCTTTCAAATGAACAGTCCAGACTGATATAATTACTTGTGGATGTGCAGTAGTATATCTGTATCATAATTCAATTGATTGAGAAGTCAAATTGAATTGTCGGAGGGTGGGGCATGAAAACAAAAATGCAATGACCTCTTTGCTTTCTTTAATTGTGTCTCAAAATGAAATTTTGATTATTTACCAATTTGATATACAAATCGAATAAGGCAGCTACAACCTTACATTTTAATTTTCAAATTGAATTTTGGTACTCATTTGCTGAGCCATCTTTTGATAATTAAAACTTAAATGTAATTTTCTTTATCATTTTAATTAAGTTACAAAATGAGCAACCTTGACTAAGAAAATGCAGTTTGGATTATGTATTCATTTTCTTTGAGTTAAAATAAATGCAGCTGTAGTCTGAAAACATTTGTTAATCCATTTTAAATTAAGGTACAGATGTGTTTCCGTAGTTTTCTGAGGGATGAACAGAGATGGTTCTGCATTGGCCTGCCGTTAAAGAACAAAACTGATGTGATTTCCAGTGACATGATACTTTTGTGATTCATAGCATTTGGTGACATTTAAAAAAATCAGTCCTTTGAGCCCAGTGTGAGCTCCATGCTGATCTGAGATGATTTTTTTTCTCTTCATTACATTGCAAAATGTCAAAGCATCTGCTCTTTTGAAAACACGACAGGCACAAACCATCAAGCTCATTAATCTTTTATTTATTAGTAGTCACAGAACTTTGAAAGCGCAAGAACAGTTTTCAGCATTAATATTTAGCAATACTAGATGTTCCGTCTATATTATAAAAACTGAAACTCCCTGCTTGACTGTTACTATATGTATTAAACATCGTGCTGTGGTCTTATAGAATTCACAAAGAATTCATTGCAGGCCACTGTCAGCGCAGCCACAAGAACCACAAACTCCTGGAAGTCCACTTCACCGTCCTTGTTTTCATCCAGATCGCACATGATTTTCTCCACCACAGCAGAGTCACTGGGGCCCTTTTTTTAAAAAAAAAAAAAAAGCGATTAGATTAAACTCTCAATTAGCAATGTTGCAAATGTATTAATCTTCCTTTTTTTTTTTTTTTTTTTTAGAAAATTGTGACAGAAAAACCAAGGTAGATTTAATTTTACATAGCAATTGTAACCGAGTAGTGTTACGCCCATTTTTTCTTGATACGAAGGGTTTAACATTACTGCAAAAGTGGATGTGGGCAAGCCTGTAATGGATTAAAAAAAACATTTAATTAAATTTAGGGATTTGGTTAGACATTTAAAGAAGGAAAAATATAAATAAATAAAATTTTGGATTTTTTTTTTTTTTTTAATACGAGGTTGGGATTTTGTCATGGTTATGATTTTTTTTTAAAGGAACTTGTAAAGTTAAAGTGTGCATGCCTTTCACTCTTAGTAAACTGGAATTGGAAGTAATTTGACCAAAATACTAGCCATGAGGGTCTTAGTCTTTAGCTTTTGCCATTTAGAATTTTATTCTACCATTTGATGAAAAATTTGAAAGCGCAATATATATATCAATTAGAAACTTGCAGTGTTTATAAATCATGAACTTGAGCATATATACTTGTGAGCTGTATTAAATACATTTGATGTTTTATGTCATTTTGCTCAGTAACTGCATCCTACCACTGTCGTGCCCTCACTCTGATTCTCATTTGCATTAAAAATGTAACATCGCCCATTAAAGTCCTTGTCATGAACCTATTAAGGAAAGTTTCACACTGTGTTTAACAGCAAGTGATAAGATCACAGATGTAATCACAGCAGCAAAATGTGTCACCCACAGGAATCATTTTGAATTAAGGAGAGAATCATTGAAATAAAAAACTCTCACGATCAAGGCAGGCATTCATATTTTTTTGGGGAAAAGGGCAAAGACTAGAACTATGGATAAGAGCATGTTAGTCCTGAGGCATTAAAGATCAATGTAAATGTTAAGATTTAGTATTAGTTTCACTCACTGCAAGAAAATCTGAGAGTTCATCCTGTAGCAGGTTTTTCAGTTCTTTCTTGTTCAGCTTGTATTTGTCTCCTTCTCTTGCAGAATAGCGGTGGAAGACTTTGATGAGGTCCTCCATCGTGCCTTGCAGGTTGGTTGGCCGACTCATTTTTGCTTTTCTGTATATTAAAAAATAAATAAAATCACAGTAGATTAATAGCTTATCAAAAGGCAGAATTTCTCTGCTTGAGCCAGAACGCTTGCATATTAAACATATGGTAGTTTATCGACCTTTGAGTTCCGACGCGCTGCTTCAGGAAGTAAATACTAACGTACAACATTTGTTATTCTCTCTTTATACACACGGCTTCGTCAAAGCCAAAAAGGAAATTGTGCATTGTTGCATTCCAGTCTACAAAGAACAAAATCTACATAATTACAGGCCAGCAGTCATAATCCTGTGGCTAACTAGTGTACAATCTAAAAACACTTAACCCACGTTTTAGTGGTGAACATACAAACCCAATATTCATGCAGCAAAAAATATAAAAATTCCATAATTTTGTAGAATATGACATTTTAAAAAACAATGCACAAAGCTCATTTATCAGAAGTGAAATAGTTGTATCAAGGCACTTCTCACCTTGTTTACTGATAATTTCCAAGATTTTCAAATGTAACTTTGTGTTTTGAACCAAGGGCCACATACTTTCACAAATTTACCACAAAGCATGTATTCAGCAAAATGTCATTGGCCATCATGCAGTTGTAAATGTCAAACTTGTTTAATGGAAAAAACAAACAAAAAAAATATTAGTGAGACTCATTAGTGCAGCTCTTTGTTAACGAGTATCTTTGGCTCCAAAAGTTGGATGACCCTTGTTTCAAACAGGTCAGATGTCTAAATTACTGATGCCCTTCACCAACAGACACCTGATAGCAGATACAGGGGGACATTTCACCTCCCTACCTCTTTGAACCCAACACAACAAAGAACAGACCCCCTCGATGACTGTTGGCACCACATACAAAAGGAGATGTGTTACATAATGAAATGAAGGTTTTAATCTGAACTCTGCACTGGTTAGTCATTTATCACTCTTTATTAAAAAAAAAAAAAACCACATGCCTCTTCATTCTCCTGAATTTCAGAGCAGCCAATTTTCTAATAGCCTACTGAACACACGCTAATGTCAAATGCAATTTAATGTAACAGTGACTGATGCACTATCAAGTTCTAAAAATGAGCAGACCGTCACTCACACAGTTCTTTCTTTAAAACAAGGAAATCATTCTTACGTGAACAGGGCAGCAGACAGGTGCAGGTGAAAGTGGTGGCTTGGTTCTCAGCTCATCAGATCCCTCCAGATCACCTGTGTGCATATTTATAAGGTGCCAGACAAGCCCCTCCCTTCAAGCTGCAGTCACACCCTTTCAGTGTTGCCATATTGGTAGCTCCTATTACATTTGGAACCTCGTATGACCTTTTTTGACATTTCCTTCTGTATTTCTGTGCAATAGCTCTCTTCTTACTTGATTTAAACAGTGAAGTAAACAGGAATGAATGGGTTCTGGATTTATACTTTAACTCAATAATGTCTCCTAGCTTGATCAAATGATGGTCCATGGCCTCATGCGAAACAGCATTAATCCACAAATGGCCCCTGCCAATGTCCATCATAATGTTTATGAAATAACACAAAAAATGATGTTTTAGAGGCTTTTTTGATAGACAAAAAGTCTGAGTAATTCCTTTGGTAATTATGCACTTATTTCTAATGTCTGTTCATTTGGCTCCACTTCAGTGTCCAATAGTAGCATCAACCATAAAACAATAAATTCAAGGGTTTCTGAATACTGACAGCATTGATGCAACAATTACATTTCCATAAAAATGGCAGAAAAAGAAGAAGCTTAGCAAAACCAAAGCAACCACATTGTAACATCTGCACTGAGTAGAACACATTTAAAGCTTAATATAAAACTCTATTATATTCTGCTTCACTTATCTGAGTAAAAGTCTCATTAAGTTCACATTTAATATAGTATATTATGGAAAAGAGGTTTTATCACATGTTAAAGTTCATCTTGGTCCAGCTAAGCTTTTGGTGATGAATTTACAGTAAGCTTTGAATAGTTACGTTCTTTGGTTAACAAAAAAGTGGCACAATCATGTCAACATGCAACCACGGGTATCTGTCTCTGATTGTGTTTTGGGAAATCTACTTCTTTGGTTTCAGCGGACTCTTCCATTCCATTGCTTACTGGGAAACTAGACATAGATGTCGCTCCCACGGATGATGTCAGGCTTTTTACGCTCTGCCTTCTATACTGACTTGTTGATGGCTTTCCTAAGACGCTCTTCAGCTGTGCCCAGAAAAAGGCCTGCTGGTTAACCTGCAGTGGCCACTCCAGGTACGTCTTAGTGTTCATCATCTTCTTCAGCTTACAGAACTTGCTCGGCAAAGAGCTCGGATCAATGGGCTCCTTCAACACCAGGATGACATCACTGAAAGTCTTTCCCATCGCTCTCTGCTGTGCAAAGTACAGCTCATAGTTACACCACTCACTGTTGACAAAGTGTCGAGACAGGACGAATATTATCTGGAAATGAAGAAAACAGTCAAAATTCAAATCATTCTCAAATATTATAATGTGTGCTTCATAGGATAATTATTTTTAAAAAATAAAACATTACTGGCAACTGGTGCCAAAGTAAAGTAAAAAGATCCCTTTGTTTGGTGCGTCCTCCTTTTAACTATACGATTCCAATTCCAATATAGATCTATATGTTCTTTGCATTAATTTTGTCCATATTTTTGCTCATTTTGAAGGATTTCTTAAGTGTGGATGAATGAACCTGAAGTATGTGGCTTTTATGAATCTGATGAGATAATATAGGAATAAACTTTTTCTTGGTAATTACTAAATAGTGGGAGCGGGAGGGGTAAAAACTTTGCCCTTTAAATGTTTTTTTTTAACGTACTTCATCAATTTTCATGTTTTGCCATCCATAGAAAAAAAAATATGTAATTGAGATAAATTATTTAAGTTTATAGTTGCTACACTGCCTAGCTGTTGCAATAACCGCCTGTAGGTGCTGTATTGTAATGCCACTCTTGCAAACCTACACAGGAAGCCCCTTGTGTTTCACTTTCTTTTAAAGGTTTAGATCTCAGGAATTACTGTCTTAGATATACTTTCAAAAACAAATTGTTTTCTCATTTTCAAGATATGCAACGACCCATCAATGAGTCAAGGCCTAGCCTACATGATGAAAACATAATCAACAGCTGATGACAGGTTGGTTAAATGTCAAATTAATTCTAAAAAAAAGCAGTTGATCCAGTTATTGCTTGAGCTGATTGAGCTAATGGCTAATTTTCAAGTTTGATGTACATTTAAATTCTAGTGTGTCTAGTGACAGTCCTATTTCAAAACAATGTTACCTTAAGGCTGTTTTCAATGTTGTCAATGATGTTATCGATGATCCACCTCCCAGGTGTGAAGTCCCTCTCATGGATGCACAGACGATAGGGGGTCTTGTTGTTTTCCAAACATGGCAAGAGCTGGTCTCTCACCCATTCAGCATCTGAGTGGCTGTAAGATATGAAGGCATGGTAGGTAAAGGGCGGCAACTCCCCAGCTGCCTTTTCTTTGCGAGCTCTGTATTTGGCTCTGACAATCTGATATGTGGCCTTGGTGTACCAAGGCAGGTCAAAAATGTAGCAAATGATTCCAAGTATTAAAAGCACAGCACTAGTAGTGGCAACACAAATGAGGATGACCAGTCTGATGTCGCACGCTACGTAACCGGGAAAGAATTTAGCTAAAGGTGTGTTTAGCAAAACCTCCGGATGGTAACACCTGTAATTCCAAGGCCAGTCTGTGAGATTAATCTTTTTTTCTGATAGAGTTTCTTCCATAAAAGAGTGAAGATCACAGGTACAGTAGTAAGGATTGTTTCCTGCTTTGAGTTCGCATAACTGAGGCATGTCCTGGAAAGAATCCTTGTTTATGATGCCAAATGAATTGCCATCCAAAGCTAAGATCTTCATTGAGGGACTTTCCCATTTTGATGGGATAAACTTGATTTTGTTCCCGCTGAGTAGGAGATGCTTCAAGTTGGTGGCTTTTTCAAAGTATGCCATATCTAGCTGGTCCAGTTTGCAGTAGGATAGATCCAAGAAGTGAAGAGTTGTGGGGAGACACATGAGGGCTTCTTTAACAAACTCGTTATGATGAGCGATAAAATACGTGATGTTTGGTGGCCACACACAGTCTTGGCTCTCTTCAGCAGATCCAAGTTTGTTGCTGTTGACATCTATCACTTGCAAATGCTTGAAATCCCATGTGAGAGATGATATGGCTTTTAAGCTTGATAGTTCATTAATGCTCATGTTAAAAGTTAGAAGATTTTTCATGGTGCCTCTGTTGTCACATCTCTGGTTTAAGACAAAGTTGTTTTGTAGACGATTGTTAGGGACATTTAGAGTCTTCACACCAGTCATCGCTACAAAGGCATCACAAGGCACTGAGTTGAAATAAACGTTTTCGATGGACAGTTGTTTAACTTTGCTGAGCCAAGTGAAGCTCCAGTCAAACCTCAGCACATCAGGATTACTTATATACCTGGGGAGAGACGAGAGATTGAGTCATCTATGAGTGTGAATGAATGGAAAAATGGAAAATTCTATCTACGATCTACCTCACTTTGAATTTTTTGCTTTACCAATATTTTATTACTGTTATATATTGTTATATCATCAATGTCATCTGCATTCATCAATAAAACTATTTTATTTGCAAAACTAAAAACTAAAAAAACACATCTAGCCAATAACTATCAGTGTTGGGAATAACACAATTAAGTAGATGTGAAAAACAGCACCAGTAACTTGAATAAACACCTGGACCACCAAGTTGACAGGGAGAGATGCAGGCGCGGCGAAGAGAAAGAGAGCAGAGGACAAAAGTGCGGAAACGAGTTACACAAAGCAGCATAAATTAAGTTTCTCTCGGTCTGCTGTGTTACTTGAACCAAGAGAAGTGAGGAGACTGGTGGCAGAGTATGTGGTGGAGGATATGTGCATGACTGGCCCAGTCTATACACAGACTAAGTGGCTTCTTAGGGCCCCCTGGCCACTAGAGGGCACCCAACCTGGCAACGCCACTTGCATGTTACTGGTACTGCTGTGCATTGTGCGCATCAAAACTGGAATTGCCTACTACTAAACATGTTAATAAATAATTCCTTACCCCTTTAGCACCGAAAGAATATCTGTATTATTACGTGAATATCTGTAAAAATGAAAAAGAATACTGTAGCTGCCTCTACTTTTTTGCGCA
This sequence comes from Gouania willdenowi, assembly GCF_900634775.1. Taxonomy (NCBI): domain Eukaryota; kingdom Metazoa; phylum Chordata; class Actinopteri; order Blenniiformes; family Gobiesocidae; genus Gouania; species Gouania willdenowi. The sequence goes on from NC_041059.1 coordinate 9,127,024, forward strand.
CACATCGCGGAACATAACAAGGTCACATTGGGTCGCATTGATATAGGGCTATGGGTCAGGTAAGAGCCAAAATCATATTTACCTGTTTGCTGTTGTGATGCGCGACCTTGTTTCCGTGCACAGTTCCGCATTCACTGTGATTGACAGTCTCAAAAACAGGGAGTCGAAGCCTATTGGCTGGGCGCAGTCGGCAATTGTTTTCATTTGTATAGGGGTCTATAGGACGAAGGAGGGACTTATATATATTAATTATTAATGTATATGGGTGACCACTGGCAGTAGACCAAGGAAAAAGACTAGTTAGGTAATTTTTCTCATTTCAAAATAAACAGATTTCTCAGAAACTCCAGATATCAGCTTTAAGTAAAAACAATTGATATTATTTATTTTAATTATTTTTTTTGTGTTTGTTAAAACCGGATTTGAAGATTGTGCTTTTTTGTAAGATTCTACGTTTAAATATAGTTAATAAATGGCTTATAATAACATAATTGTCATAATTTCAAAATTCCTGTCAACTTTTAACATTTTTTTTTTTTTACAAAATCACCATGGGTCGCCGGTGGGCTTCTTCACCACCACTGGTGTTGACTTTATGCACAATGTGTTTGTTTGTTCATTGACTCGGTGTGTTTGGTCTGCAGTTAGATTCAGTTACATTTTTGTTCAGTACTTACATTTGGAGTGTTTACCTGTGTTTTCTGTTGCCTTTACTTAAATTTAAAAGCACTTTACTATTTTACTTGACTTTTGATAAGGAATGATTGCATGTTACAAAAATTGAAAGCAGGAATTGTAGATTTTATTTGTCTTTGCAGTTTAAATTGAGGTTTGGAACCATCTAGTGTAAGTTTCAATCAACAAGAAACTAAGTACGTGACACCGGCGTATGACTGAGACTGAGGCTCATAGAGATCAGATTCCTTCTCTTAAATGTGCGGTGTAGAAGATTTGTATTACGAGTGGTTTTTGTAGAGACATTCACTGTAGAAATGCTGCGAGCTGGCAGCTAAAAACAACAACAGAGCTAGCCAGAGCCACCACCGCAGTTGAAAATGACACATTTCCCTGGATTGTTTTTGTGCTTAGTTAATGTTTCTATTTATAGATTTCATGACTAGTTTGTATTAGGCGCTCATAGAAAACAGTGTTACATTTTGACTGGTGGTCATGTTATCTTGTGACTGGTTTGTATTGAGCACTCATAGTGTTACAATTTTACTGGTCACCATGTTAGCAGCAGTAAAAAACAGCGCACTGAAAAAGCCGACAGATATTGTAAATTAACATGCGACATTTAAAAGGTTACCAATCCCAGTGCATGCCAGCTTTGTGCTGTGAGCTTTAATTAAAAGAGAAAAAAAAGAATAGAAACAAAAAAAAAAAAAAATTGTGAGTCATGTCATAAGGTTATAGGTTACATTATAGTTGTTTCTAGCTCTATTGTATTTCATTTGAACAGGCCTAGACTTTAAATATTTACTATATCTTTATCATAACTTACCAGACTTTAACTTTATCTGCTTTTAGGGGCGACCGTGGCTCAGCTGGTAGTGGGTCGTCTTCTGATCGAGAGGTTGGGGGTTTGATCCCAGTACCTGACTATGTGTAGAAGTGTCCTTGGGCAAGACACTGAACCCTAAGTTGCTCCCAGTGGTTGACTAGCGCCTTGCATGGCAGTCCTGTCCCACTGGTGTGTGAATGTGAGAGTGATTGGGTGAATGAGCTGATGTGTAAAGCGCTTTGAGACTGCTTCAGTGTGGTGATAAAGCGCTATATAAAATCAAGTCCATTTACCATTTACCATTTTATGATTCTGACAGTCATTGTTACTTATTGTATTGCGCCATGAGCCTTCACTGTGCCTATTATATTACATTGTTAGTAGCCTACACAGTCATTATGCTATACCACATCACCCTCCACTGGTTATATAATCATCTGCAATAAACTATATTTTAGCATTTTAGAATGCTAGTCATACTTCTGCGGTTATTTTGGTGAAAGTAACTCAAAAGTAGTTAACGCATTACAATTCAGAGACAGTAATATTGTAATGTAACTAATTACTTTTAAATGACATTAACTACAAATATGTAATGTATTACATTTTGAAAGTAACTTGCCCAACACTGATAACTATATTATTAACAAAAGACATATTTCTGTAACTTGGCATAAGATTTGAGCATCATGAGGTATATTTAACAAACACTAAATAACTAATACTATGCAATGTTCAGTGCTTCTTTTGCTTAGCTAACCAGACTTCATATTGCCAACATTAAATTGCTGTTTTTATGATACGTATCACTTTTGGTTTCAAAAGCTTTGAAACTTAGCCTAAGATACAGCCACCGATAGCCAGGGCCGAGTATCTTCATCCATCTCATGGTCAATCTCTCTAAACAACAACACTATTAGACGTGACCCACCTCTCTCTGATTTGATCTTGCATTGATGTCCATGAAGTATTAAAGATATGGTATAGAACTGGGACAAACTGTATAAGGAACAACCTTCTAGAAACCTTTAAGTATCAGAACTGAAACAAAAAAAAAAACTAAGATGACAGGAGAAGAAAAAAGTATTGAGTAACGAGGGCATCCATAGAAATATATTGGAGTAAAAAGTACAATAATTGTCTTTTAAATGTAGTGTAAGAAAGTAAGAAGTACTGTATCCCCCAAAATTAAAACTTTAGTCGAGTACAGATACTACTACTACTAAGATTCAAGATTTAAGACGTTTTTTGTCATGTGCAAAGCACAACTGAGCAATGAAAATCTTCCTTTGCAAAGAACACAACTGACAACTGTAGAAATAAGAAAAAAAACTTGTGAAACCAAAACTAGAATAGAATAAAATTTAAATAAAAATAGAAGAATGATGGTGCAGTCAGTCAGTCAGTCCATGGTGCAGTATAGGACTTTGTACGTAGTCAATTTACTTTGTTAGTGTCCAACACTGCCCATGTACAGTAGTAATGAGACAAATAACAAGTATTACAAGTTGTCAGACTTACCAAAGATCCAGCTCATCCAGGACCAGGTCTGTGATGCCGGAACCCATGCCATTGTTCACATATGTTGGTGATCGAGCAAAATCAATGTACTGAAGCCTCAGCTTTTTAATGGGGGCCACTTCTAAATTCAGCAAAGCCATTCTGAGCAGGTTTTCATTGAATTTTCCCCTGTAGAAGATAAGCCGATCAGCCGTTATGTTACTCAATCCTTGGAAAATGTCCTTGTCTCCCACGTAGTACATGAACTCGAATAGATTACGGAATTGGAGGGTGGTGAAGGTCTTGTTGGCTAGGTCGTGTAACATGTGAGAAAGGACGTTTGGCTTTCGGTCTATGGCCATGTCAAAGCCAAACTGCTCCGTCTGTATCATCTCTACACTTCCAGGTTCATAGTAGCTTAAATTGGAGGAACATTTGATGGCAAAACTTTGTAACTTGATATTTTTCAGGGCCTGGAAATCTTCTTTCTTCAGACCCATGACTAAAGGTCCTCCCATGGAAAGAGTCTGAAGTTTTTCAAATCTTGAGAAGCTCTTTGCCAAAGTGGCATGTTCATAAAGGTTGTTGGACATGAGGAGGACTTTAAGATTTACGAGAGGTGTCAGAGCTTTGACAGGAATTTCCAGCAGGGAGTTATTAAAAATGTCAAGTTGGTCCAGTTGTGTGTTACTCTTAAATGCTTCATCGTCGATGTATGAAATGTTATTGAACTTCAGCAGAAGGATGCGAAGCCGGGGGAGACGGGAGAAGTCATCAACGTGAATTGCTTGAAGTTCATTAAAGGACAAATCTATTTCCTCGAGTGTTGATGGAAACTGTCTCCATGGGACTCTGTTGAGCTGTCTTCCCTGGCAGTCAGCAGAACGGCCAGAACTAAAGATCCGACATGGTGCGTGCTTGGTGCTGGTGCTCAGGACGGCTGATGGAGTAGGGGATGTGAGAGCTTCAATGAGGATAGCGGAGAAGTAGATGAATGTCCAAATCATTGCGGTTGACCTACGGGTAAGGTTGGGATATTGTTATTTAGTTTTCCATCAACATTCTTTCATGTTTTTAATACTAGTGCTGTCAAGAGATTTAAAAAAATGAGCAAATGATTAATCATGCTCTGTAATAATTAATCTAATTAATCTCTTTTTTAATCCCACCTAAAAATTGCTGAGAAATGCCCTAACTTGAGGTACTGTCATTTAAATTAATGACATTTTTGCAGCAGATCAAAAGATTGATACATAACAAGCTGCTCTCACCTTTAGTTTTGACCGTCAGGGGGAAATATTGCTGTGTACTTTTATCTCCAAATAATCGAAAATACAAATGAAATAAAACATCAGGTCCATATGAAGTGCTATAAGTCAGTGGTTCTCAAAGCTTTTGTGCCCAAGGCACACCTATTGTCCAAAATAGCCTTTACTGTATAACACTTGTTATCACTCATATCATGTACAGTGTCACCTGAGCGATGGGCGACCGTAAATGCAAGCGCTCAATTTTCCCTCTTGCTGTTTCTCTGTTTTAATGTTGTCCTACAGACTTTGTCACAGTCTTATAATTCCCGCCTGCGCAACCGCGGGAACAGCGAAATATTACATTTTCTCTCTTTCTTTTTTTTTTAAGAATTGTTTTTAGGTATAGCGTGCATACAAAGTAGTAAAACCAAATAGAATTTTTTTTGTCTAGTTGTATATTGCAATAATAATGTATGTGTCAAGTGTCTTTATAACGTCATGGCTTCCCACACTTGAGAAAGGAAGGGCTTGACCAAACTCAGGATTTCACTCGTTCTGACGTTTATTCTTTCCAGTGACAGGAAAAGAGAAAAAAACCTTTCCACTATCTAAGATGTGTTTGATCACAGTGTGTGAGTGAGTGAGTGTGAGTCAGTGTATTCCTTCCTGGTTCCAGATCACCTCATCTCAATATTTGTTCAAGGCAGAACTTCCACTGTTTGTACTTTTAAAGCACAAACCAAAGCTTTCTGAAGACTACATAAAAAGGTTCAGGAAGCAATTGATACGATGAAATAGTCCAACACCTACTGGACAATCTTTAACATTTAGCATTTATTTTTTTTAAACTAATTTAGGGCTTAGTGTCATTCATTTTTAAAGGCAACGTTAAGTGTGTTGAACAATAGATATTCAATGTACAGCTTTGACAGCTTTAAAGTGTTTAACAGCCAAATACATTTTTTATTCATCATAAAACATTAGATAAAGTTGATAATGAAGCTTTTCTTTTAAAAGAGTGGTAGTATTACCAATATATTCATTCACAATACTTAAATGTGGGTAAAATGCAAAATGCTTTAAATATCGTGCTGGCCAAAATAAGATTTTAATTGGAAGGATTTAAAGTAAAGTACATTTTTTATTTATAAAGCTTTTGCAGATAAAAATCACAAAGTGCTGTACAGAACAGAGGGAGAAATTAAAACAACAGGAGCAGCATCATAAAAAGGATAATAAAAGTAAAAAAAAACCCATTTAACCAAAAACTTTTATGAAAAGTGAAGTCTTCGAATGTTTCTTAAAAGAGTCCACACAGTCAAGCTCCCAGAGCGACTGGTGAAGGTCATTTCAGAGTCTGGAACACCAGGTCTCCCCGGATTTAAACTGCAATACATGTTAATGGTTCAGAGCAGGAAGGAATCATTGAAAGAGAAAGATGAAACCACAGGGTTAAATAATGCAGATGTGGTCAGATATTATTATAATTATACACAGATGTGTATAGAAATATATATGTTGTACCTTTCCATAAAAAACCCCAAAGAACACAAAGGTCACAATCAATAGTTTAAATTGGCTGAATTAATTCTGAATAATAATTTATATTGACGAATGAATAACACAATTTTTGTTGTTTTTGTTTTGTAGATGTACTAAGATATTAGAATATTTATACAGCGATATATGAGTTTGTATGGATGTATATACAGTACTTATTTATATATATTGTCAACAAATTTTGGTTTCACATTTTCATTAAAAAAAAACAAACTACAAAAAACAGAAGAATAGTTGAAATTGGCTAAATTCATTTGAAAAACGAATTTATATTGACAAATTAAAATCACAATTTTAATTTTTAAACTGTGGTCTAACAATCATTGAAAAAAAAAAAAAACAAGACAAAAGAAACTGGCCTGGTTAAAATAAGTTACTACTATTGGAAAATACTGAAAATCTGTTCCCCACAGTGTGACATGGCAAGTGTCCTTTAATTAGCACCACAGGGGTTTTCACTCCTGTAATCAGTCAGTCTGCCTATTTAAACTGAGAATTAGCTGCTCTGCTATTTGAAAATTGTGTGTGCACCACAATGAACATGGGCCAATAACAATAAAGAGGGACGTTATTTCATAAAGTTTTAACTTAAAACATTGTTTTCAAACAGTATAGAAAGCAGAGCACAAAGACCCTGTTTTGTTTTGATTTTGTGTCTCTCAAATGTGGAAAAACAACAGTACGCTGGTAGCACAAAGCCATTTACTCAATGACCCATAAATGCAGCATATTTCATTTCTCCCAGTGAAAAAATGAAGAACTAAACACTGAGATAAAGACAATCTCTGAAATTAGAAAAACCACAATGACATGAGGCGCAAACCTCAAATGGAAACGTGCGCGGATCTGCTTGCTGTCGTTAACGTGCAGCCAAGCAGCAAATGTGCAGTGAAAAAGACATCAGTTTGATCCACTTAAAAGACGACACTTTGATTAGCTCTTCACAAGCGGGTACAACACATTGAGCTTTGCACAACACTCACCCTCCAGAGAGCGCTTTCCTGCTCATGGCTGTTTAAAGCAGAGCTCACGTGCAGACCTCATGCTTTATGCTACTAACTAAACAAACAGTGTTTGTCTGAATGACCTGCAGTGACGTAGCTTCAATAAATATTTCCCCACTGATATGGGTCAAATAGAAAAGCTTTCCTGTTTACCTTAGTGGGCATCAGACTGTGTTATTGAATTTCTTGTACATTTTGTACACTATGATGAACCGTAAGAAAACACTTAAACTGAGCCAAACTAGACTAACTGCATTTCCCAAGGATAATGCAATTCATGATGCATAAGCTGTATCCCCACGCGGTCATTATTATTAACAAATTCAACTGTATTATAACAGCAGGGGGCGCTGTCTGAACTGTTTCAATACATTTGAATTTAAAAAAAAATTGATTTGTTTTTGCCAATACATCAATAACCATTACATTTACAAAAACACCAGAGCAGGAGTTTCCTTCTGTACGCTGAGGTGCCCTGGTTGGTAAAATCGTAATTAATTTGTGGGACGGGTTATCGAGCGAAAATATCTTCTATAATAATAAGAGTACTCAGGCTGCGTCCACACAACACCAAAATGCTTACCCCTTAAATGGGTAAGTATGTGTGCGTCCACACAAAAAAGCAGAAAACAATGTACTAGATATACCAGGCCTGTATGTGGCGCTGTAACGCTGCCACAGAAATGCACTGAAACAGGGAAGAAGACACAATGAGCGTGCACGTAAAACTTGTGCAATGAAAAAAACAGGATTTAAAAAAGAAAGGAGGATGGAGACAAAGATAAAACAGGAGATTTGCTTGTGGACCGACGACAAGGTAGAGCTTCTGCTTTGTTGCCATTGTTACTGTTGAGTTGCGGGTTAAGAGAGAGGTGTGGCTATGGCGTCATCGATTGCAGAGTATGCGTATACGCAGTGTCGGCACAGCGACCCAGCGGGTGGTGTTTAGACTTTCCCACTCTGAGATCCGTTTTCAGAAGTTATCGTATCCGGCTTCTAGATCGTTGTTGCCGTGTGGACGCGAGGCGTAAAGGATACAGAACTTGATCGTTTACATTAAAACCCGTCTCCGTGTGGACGTGACCTCTGCCATGTTTAGATCAGCTCAATAAAATTCATTTACATCCATTCATAACTTTTTGAAATATCCGTGCACAAAAACTTCTCGAGGATACTGTATCTATAGTCCCTTCTGAATCTTCTCCAAAATCAAACGTTTTTCTTCATTTTGACATTGTCTATCAGCTTACCAAATTTTATTTAAATCCATTCAGAACTTTTTAGACATCCTGCTAACAAACATTTACAGACAGACAGATGGAAAGACGAAAACATTACCTCCAAGGTGGAGGTATTAATCAAGTGCATGGATAGAAATAGAGGGTACAGTGATGTCACAGTCAGTTTGAGTGCCGCACATCAAAAAAGCCATGCAATCTTTAACATGATAAAGAGGAATGACTAAAATTAGTATTAGTAACATTATTGATCTCCCGTCAAAAGTGGCCATGTTGTTGTTGTTGATCTAAAGCTCAGACTCAGCGCTCCACCCCAGTGACTGTTTGAAATCGCATACTAACGTACTCCACTCAATGAGTACATACTGTCTACGATGTACTATTAGTATGATTAGGATGGACCGTTCCCACTGAAGTGTACTTCAAAGTTTCCCAAGATGCATTTCGAACTTACGACGAAAACCTGAAGCACACTGAGGCTAAATATTTCTGGTAATTAGCTACTTGTGAAAGTTCTGAAAGCATTTTAAGTGAGAAAGTGAGCAAGCAGAATATCAACATGTGGTCATGTGATCCATAAAATTTGCGAAAACGCACTTAATGCCGACATTTTGTAGATTTTAAAGTTAAAAAGTAAGGGAAGACAAGAAGAGATGCTTTTATTTTGAAAAGGGGATTTCTGACTTTGAGCTTGAAGCCTGTGTCATGTACTGAGATTGTATATGCGCATGCGCGCTACCGGAAATACATTTTGGTTTTTTGTTTTCAAAGTGAACGGACCCATGTTTTGTTTATTGGATTATGTTAGGTTTAGGGTTATAATCTCAGTACGGAGGCAAACTCAGACCATGAGACCAGTCCCAGGATGATTTTACGTTCCCCTCGCAATGCATCATGGGGCAGTTGAGTATAACTACTGTGCCCGTTGTGCATACCTAAAAAATGTCCAGATAGACTGTAGTATACATCTGGGTATTTCTTACGTACTCAATCTTTCCAGACTATTGAATTGGAACTCACTATGTACTCCTTTTGACGTCAGACTTAGTACGAGTAATAGGTTAGCATGACATTACCAACAGCCTGTGTCAGTAGTAATGTCTACACCCTCTTATTGAATTGTCTCCATTATCTAATCTGATTCTTAGTTTATGGTGTCTACTGGAAATTTGGCCTCGGATCAGACAAACAATAACACTGCGATAATAAAAGTCTTTGCGTAAAACTGGGCAATTAAAGCAAGGGAAATGAAAGAGGAATTGATAAAAGTGGTTCTTGCAGCTCACATTTTCTACCCTTGTTTCTGTTTAGCTGCTGACAATGTTACACTTGTTGTTGCTGATTGGGTTGAAAATCAGTTTGAAGGAGGTTATGTCTAGTAACTGAGATTCTGGAAGTAGCTTTTACATCAAACCATTTGTTACATTTTAAACTCATTTTAGTTCAGGGGCAAAATATGGACCAGTCTTACCTCAACTGGTCTTGACCAGAAAAGTCCAAGCCTTTTTTTGGTTTTTCATTTTATTTAATAGAAATATGTATAACATTATCAACATTTAGGCCCTAAATGTTACGCTCCCTTTGTAAATGACTGTATACCAATCATTTATTGCTTTGTAAACTTTGAGTTTTCATTAATGATTTGTGTTTTCCCTACAATTTCCACTGAGAATCTTATAAACTGTAAATATCTATGTATATAATTATTTTCCTGCAATTTGCTTTGCACCCTGCCACAAAGATTGCCATGCTGTACACTCAACAGGAGGAAATACCCAAAGGACACGTGAAGATTTACACTATCTCTTCCTAGCGTCTAGATTAACATCTGTTCATTTACACTTTTACAAACAATGACTTCATTCATCTTTTCACAAGGAGGAAGAAACCCAGTGTCATGTAAAGCAATGTATACAGTAGTTCACGAACACTGAGGGAAATATTTTAATTTTAAATTGCTAGCTGTGTTGTGTGTGTTATAGTTACAGTACTTACAAAGCTATGCAATTGAAGTTGCAATTCTTTGAGAGGATTATGATGAGTCAATAATAATACAGCAACAGGTTAGTTTTCTTTTGGGTGTACCGAACGACTCTGGGTGGTTAAAGAAGATTAACAAAATTACTTTTTATTATTGTTTGTTATTATTGGAATTGTATCTTTCCTTTATATTGCTGTTGTTAATATTGTTATTTACATTGTGTAAATATGCATTTTGTGTGTTTCTGCAGTAAATAAAGAAGTCAACTCAACATGGGCGACCGTGGCTCAGGTGGTAGTGGGTCGTCTTCTGATCGAGAGGTTGGGGGTTCGATCCCAGTACCTGACTATGTGTCGAAGTGTCCTTGGGCAAGACACTGAACCCTAAGTTACTCCCAGTGGTCGACTAGCACCTTGTATGGCAGTTCTGTCCCACTGGTGTGTGAATGTGAGACTGATTGGGTGAATGAGCTGATATGTAAAGCGCTTTGAGACTGCTTCAGTGTGGGGATAAAGCGCTATATAAAATCAGGTCCATTTACCATTTACCATTATTCTTATTTGAAGAACTGTTGGCTCGCTGCCAAACTTAACAGAAAATTAATGAGATCCATGATGTGAAAAAAAAGTCCTGTGCAAACTGGTATTGGTTAAAGTTAGAATTTTTTGTAAGTATTAGACAATACAGGTTATCTGCAAAGACGCTAATATTAGCCATCACACCTAAAAAGTAGCTACTACGTCCAAATACTCCAGAATTTGGCTCCACATGTGCTAACAAAGACCAGAAAACGTGCTTGTATTACACTGGTTTTAGTATCGTAACATGCCTCTAAATAAAATATACAATTTATAAACATCCAAGTTATCATATATATTAAAAGAAAAATCAAGAAAGTTGTTTTTATGTAGGTTTTTTTTTTTCTTCTCCAAAGATGAACATTTATTTGATTACTTTTGGATTTGTGGTAAAGTGTACATCTATAAAACATACAAACAAAGACATGGTATAATTTTCTGTCTAGGTCCAAGAATTACAATTTTTATATTTCATGGTTTTGTATTCATGCTCAATAAAGCAGGAAGAGTCGCACGTAGAGAAAGTCAAGTTAAATGCAACATTTATGTCAACAAACAACAAAGGTGCCTGTTATCCAATAAGCTGTTATGACGTTTGTCTGGTGTGTGACGCAAAGGGAGCGAGAAAATACCTCTGGCAGCGTGGCAAACTGGTTTATTTAGCAAGAAAGTTGGCAGAACAAGAGTACAAACCTGAAAGGAAATTCTACTTACTGTATACTAGAGTGCATCCATACCAGGGCAGCATACGTTGATAGTTTTTAATACACATTGTTCTGGATTAAATATCTTTAAGAGCAAACATCTAAACAATACAAATCTGGTGTTTGATTTCACTGACCCTGGCCTTCGCAAAGTCATTAACAAACTCCTGGGGATAAAGCTAATGTAGGAGAATTTAAATGAACTATTAATGTGTCAAGCGTGTTAAAGCTGCAGTTTGTAGAATTGTGAGACTTGTATAGAAACAACCATGCCCCCCCCCTCCCTGTTTAGAAACCTATCTTCCTTTACCGGTATCCCCGTGAAACGCGCACAACTGAGAAGCCCTTAGCAACTTTTTTCTTAATAGAGACTAGGAACGAATGCAGGGACTGCATCTTGTGTTATTGGAGAGTTTTCTGACAAGAATGCATGTATCACTTTCTTGTGACTCCGCCACAATTGCTCGTTGACATAAAGTGAAGGACTTTTAGAATCCTACGGTGAAGTTCTGTGAACATGGATGAGAAATATTTGCAGTACTCTTAAAACTGGTGAAGAATTTCAAGGATAATAAAGCAAATAGAGATCATAGTTCAAAATAAACATATAAACAATCACTGTGAATGAGTGGAAGCAAGCAGGAGCAATATCATCCGACCAGCAGCAAAAAGGGGCGTTTTGGTTTGTAAGCGAGTACACCCCGTTTGACGCCACAAACACCCCCTTCTTCTTATTTGCTTCTGAATTGTATCTTAACGTCCGGTGTCGCGGTCTGAGCTTACCTCGTACTGAGATCGATTATGAGCATATATGCGCAAGCGCACTACCGTAAAAAATTAATTTATGCGAATGAAATTATTCAATTTAGTTTATTTTTGTTTTCAAAGTGAACGGACACGTGTTTTATTAGTTTATTGGATTAGGTTAAGGTTATGGTTAGGGTTGCATGTGTGCCCATGCGCATATATGCTCATAATAGGTAAACTCAGACCATGACACCGGTCTTGATAGGTATTTCAAAATAAGATATTGTAATACGGTAAGGATCATATTTTCCATGACCTATATGCTGAAGCAGTAACCAAGCCATTTCTGATTGGTTGGTGAAAAGGTACCAGGACCCCCACTAAGGCGGTTTTGTAGCCCATCCGTAACACCCCACAGCTGGCCTGACCCACCTTAGCAGAAGGGTGCATTACTTTGGCTTTAGCATGTGGTTATTCATTGAGCAATTTGCAACTTTTCAGCACATATTTGAAATGAAAAAAAATTAAGTTCCTATTATTTTTGTTAAATATTCTAGCCAACAGAAGCAAATTAAAATACCAAGTGCAAGCACATTAAAACTGCAGTGTCAAACTGTGTGCAGCAGATCATTTTGTCTCTCCAGGAATAGTTCAGGATTCACCAACAATCAATACAATCGATCGAGACAGAGTCTAAAGTAATGAGGTGCTTTTCATTACCCTTGTTTATTAAATTGCCCATTTGTTATCAGTTCCCACTAAACCTCAATGAGAAAATAATGGAGAGGTGTTTCCAATTCAAATGATGCAATAGGCATTCAATCGCTCTGATAAGGTTCTTCTAAAATCTTACTGGGCACATTCTGGATAGTTGGTGGTCTATACACAGCTTAAAGCTGCAGCATGTACATTTCTTTTTTGGCTTCATTTGGTCAAAAATCCATAATCACTTTGACATCATTAGCAACCACCATGATGGAAGTTAATGGGGATCAATTGAACAAATAATTAAACCTTTGAGGATATTGTAATTTAACGTGTTCTGAATGGACTGTATAACTTTGCAGCTTCTCTTGGCCCTGTATAAGACATTTAGAAATCCAGGAGCATGACGCAACCTTTCAGCCAATTAGAGATCTTTTTACAGAGTGATCAATGAGCTGTTTTGGGGTATTACTATTGGCGTTGATGTCCTCTGTAGTGAAAGTGCAATGCCGGACAATATATTTAAGTAGGGACAGTACATATTAATGAACATTGAAAAAAATGTAAATATGCCAGATTATAACCAAAGGCTAATTTCCATATGTTGTCCCTAGACAGGCTGATGTAATAAAATGTCACACTTAACAATAAAACATGGTGAGACACAAAACAATATACAAAAGAATTACATACAGGATAAAGAACAAAGGGATCATAAAATACAGTAACTTTTCATTTAAATGGAACACTGGGATCAGAACAACTACACTATAAAGAGAATGGACAGGATGCTGTAGGGCAAAGAAAAGCAGTTCACTTCCACACACTCAGAGTTGGTCAGTTATTTAAACTCCCACTGTGCATTGCAAATAGCCCTGTGCTGCCTTTTAAGAAAAATAACAACCTTTACCTCCAAACAGTTCATTTCACTCATAAACATTCAATTTCTATATTTCATTTATGCAACATTATAATTGGAATTAAATTTTAAAGTCAAAACCACTGCTCTGCAACAGAAGTGAGAAATGAAAGACTCTGCTCACCATGTCATGACTAATCCGAAGCTCTTCTTTCTCACACTGACTTCTCAGAACAAATTTTAACTAGACTTAACCAAGAAGTGACTCAACAATTGTTGTGTCATCTTGAGGCAAACCTGTCTATCATTTCTCCTCCCCTCCTCCTCCTCCTTTCACTTTAGGTGTGTTAGTTCCCGTCACTCTGCTTACAGCACTAGTGTGAGTGCAACGCTCAGGAATGTGGAGAGTATCAGAAACGGGAGCTTGTTTTACGGAAGTTTTGAGTCGAGACATTTTTACTTGACTTGGGGGGAAAAAAAAAAAAAAAAAAAAAAAGGAAAGATACAATCAACCCATTATAGTGGTAAAATAAAAAGACCGGATTTGACAAATAAATGATTAAAACATGCATGTGATCAGTGAAATATAAACCAGTTAGTAAGTTAATGATTGTATCAGAGCTGGACAGGAAACCAGTTCATTCCACTTCCTACATGAGATTATTAATGACCTGAATGGTTTTTAACTTGAAGGCATTAATATGTGAAGTGCTAATTTTTACGGGATTACACGATGAGCTGAGATGAAAGTAACGGATTATCACAAGTACTCGCGTTACTGTAATTGAGTTGCGTTTATGGGTACTTGTACTTTAATGACTATATTTCTAAATCAGTAAACTTACTTGTACTTAAGTACATTTTATAATAACTAATTTGTTACATTTCTACACCCAACCGTCACTGAGAAAATTATTATTTGTTGGGTAACACTTTACAATATGGGTCCCTTAATTAACAATAGTTAATGCCTTATTAGGCATCAACAGTTTAATAATAAGTTAATAATAATTAGAACGTATTACCTAATATTATTTACCATATCAGTTAATGAAAACATTATGAAGCATCAACAAAAGTTACATGAGGTAATTAGTTATTCTTATGTATGCATTACTTTTTATTAATCAATGTATCAGTAAATATTATATTAGTATTCAATTACTTATGGTGTTTGTTAAGTAAGGTGTTACGTAACATTAGTAATCTGGACAAAACATTGATAAATGTATAGAAGTGTCTCATAATGCTTAATAATGCATTAACTAATGCTAAACTAATTTTGAATTTTATTTATTGATTGTACATTTTAACAAACCTTTTATTTCATACAGATTCCTTTGTGGAAAACAAATTTGGTTCCCATTGTGCAAGATTTGGTATCTTCCTTTTTAAGTTTATACATGAGATGTTTACTGTATGCAAGGGAGCCGTGGCTAGTCTTAATTCGAACTTAGTAATCAATAATCAATGCATACATTTCCAACAAGGTTTATTCAAATGTTAAATTACACAAAAATACTGTAGAAGGAATGTTAACGAATATTTTCAAAGCGTAATGGCTGAGCTGCTGATTCAGTTTATTATATAATAATAATAATAATAATAATAACTGTATGTAATATTTGAAATGGCCCATTTGTTCTGCGTTTATTGTATTGTTTGTTACAAGCAAGAATGCTGCTACGTTGGCACTTTATTACCGTGAAGTTCTAACTTCTGAATGTCTGAATGCAAATGCTATGTTTGTTCAAAAAGCAAGTAATCAGTGGTCACGGTGAGAAACAAAGAAATGCTGGAAAAATGTGCATCGAGATGCAAAAATTCATAATCAAACGGAAGTCCCTATAGAATAGAATAGAATAGAATACACCTTTATTGATCCCCAGAGGAGAAATTCATATTTTCAGCAACACAGTATTTATTTTTGTTCTTCTTACACTAACATAGGCTAGTCGTGTAAAATGTAGGTTATAAATCAATAACAGAGACTCCTAACTGAATTGAATTGTGAGGTGCCTAAAGATTCCAGACCAAACGCAAACTACTGACAAAGTTCACACTGGTTTTGGTCGGATGGATAAAATCCGGCCTTTTCCCAGTAACATTACTGTAAATGGCTGAGGTGGAATTATCACTTCGTAGCTGCTGTGTAAAGCACAAGTCCCAACACAATCACGACAATAAGTGTTTTTCCTTCTCAGTCCATCAACAAAAAAAATACAAAAAGCTGAATTGTACTGTACTTTGGAATAAAAATAACCCCACACAAACACACAGCGTTTATTATTCTCATAATTTATTAATTTTCACCGCACATGTTCAGGGAAACACATGTCAATATGGATTTGTTACATGAATATCTATTGCACTGTAGATACCTGTTATTATAAAATACAAGTCATGAGATGGTTTCAGACTGGCATGGCACCAATATATAAATCTCTGCTTTTTATTAGAGTTTCTCAAGTTCAAATTTACCATAATAAGACACAGAATCATGGGCGCACATCATGTACGGTACTCGACACTGAAAACCCCAGAGCAAACAACACACAAACCCCCCTCGCCCACCATCCCCCACCCGCCCCCCACTTGACGTCAGTTGGTTTACAGCAGATAAGCGAACCCTTCCAAAATGGTTTCCTGAAGGAAAATCGAAAGCTCGTTTTTGAAGGAGATGAGACTTGTTGGAGGAGGCTGACGGTGACAGATGAGGGTGATGATAGCTGAACGTGGGCTCAGCAGCCACGAGCTAAACCACATCAAAGCATGGACTTTGGTGTGCAGATGTTTCAACACGTTGTGGATAAATGCTTTCACTCTTTTATGAACGTTAAGTGGGACGAGAGTTCATGCTTGGATGAATGTTTTATGACAGGAGGAAATGGACCATGTGGTGCAGCAAAGCCAGGATTTCTAATGATGATGTGACACTTTTTGGGGGTGTAAAATAAATGTCGTCACGTGCCGAGGTCCAGTGCTTAGAGAAGGCGATGACTAGGCAGAAGTTGTGAGGTGATGCACCTGCTACCTCACGGCAGGTACGGACGTTTTTTTTTTTTTTGCTAAGTTACATAAGCTGCACTTACACACATATTCATTTTCAACAAAACACATTACTTTTGAGTGATATTTTAAGTTCTTAATGCACTGGAGTAGATTAAACAGATTTGATTTTTTTTTTATAGATTTGTTAATAAGTTTATTCATAATTGATTGTTGTATACATCTGTATTATATTTGTACATTTGTATTATTATTTATTTTATTGTATTTTGTTCTACTGTAATGTGTGCACTTGGATTTAATCCTTAACAGTCTCTTTCTTTCTATTTGTAATATTTCTTGAGCCTCTGCAACACAAGTCATTTCCCCCTGGGATAAATAAAGTATTTCTGATTCTGAAAACAACAACAAAAACAACAGAACGTTCGTACTTTGACTTTCAATTAAAATATGACTTCTTACCCGCCACCATAAGTCACGATTAAATAGACTCATTTTTAATGAGGGGGAATTATGGTACGATGAATGCATGACAAATCAAGATATCACCACCATGATGGAATAATTCTGTTCAAAAGAAAGAATAGTCATGGCTGATAATATGTTAAGGTTTCATTTATTCAGACAAACAATGTTCATTTACTTCGATCTCCTGACATGTTTCTACTGCAAACTGTCAGTCTTCCTCAGAGGCATCTAGTAGAAGGTAGATATGTTGCGAAATGAGAGAGCTTATAGAATGTGATATCTATACAAAATCCACACACGTGGAATTAATTTCATGTCACAAATGACAGGGAAAAAATGTCGAGTTAAAATTAAAACCCAAAGAAATTTAACCGTTAACTTCACATTGAGATTACGCATGTGTAAATATTTTCTTTGTGTTTAAATTTTAACTACAGGTTCACATTTGTTCCCATCATTTGCGACGTGTGTGGATATTTTTACATACAAGTTCACATTCTGCAAGCTTTCCCATTTTGCAGTCAAAACATGTCAGGAGATCAAAGTGATTTGATCAAAGTGAATTTCCTTATGTTACTTTTGACCAGATTTACAGAAATATTTGTGAAATTTGTGATATTTTTTTTCTTCTTGTAAAATATGTTAAATCTAAATGTAAATCTAAATGTTAAATCTAAATGTAAATCTAAATGTTAAATCTAAATCTAAATCGCAAGGTTAAATTTAAATGTAAAATCTAACGATAAAATTCAACATCTAGAATTTTGATTTGTTTATATTTCAAAGTAAATTTTGTGAAAAATTTTTGTCTGGATAAATGAAACCTTAACATGTTAGTTGAAAAAAAGCAGATAAAATGAACTTGCTTGAATAACCATGGCTGATGCTTTCTGTGATTGTAACGCGGCAGTTTGGATCAACATGATGGGAAATCTGCAGCTTCTACTCTGTGATCTCTACATCTTGACTTGTTGACTATTATAGCAACACAGAAGACAAACAGATGAGCTGCATTAGGTTTGTATATTTGTGAGAAATCTCAGTGTGTAGAGACACACACACACACACACACACACACACTGGATTCAGACACAGTATTAGGCAACGTAAAGATTTGGAAAGTGGGCAAAAAGGCAAGAAAGAGGATGTAAGTCCACACAGTTGAGCTTTTTTAAGTACTTATTTTTGTGGCACAGTGTGCAGCGCAGTGCAATGTGAAAAACTTCCACCAATCTGATTCTTCCTTCCTCGCAGAGACTATTAAGAATTAATTCATTACAGTACAGTCTAATTTCCCTTTACAGGCCTTTGTGCCACTGTGTAAGGATTGAATCGGCCAGATTTATGTACCATTAGTAAATGGTAATTCTCAAAACTCTGGAGGTCATGCAAATACAACCGATGCAAGTCTGCTTCTACAGAAAGCTGATCAGTAGAGGTTTTTGTTTTTTGGCTTTTCTGTTGAAGACAGCTACATTCAAGATCATTTCTTTAAACATTCAGCGTTAACTGGTCTCATAAAATACTATCCGAGATTAAAATTATACTGCTTATTGTTCTTCGATTTGATTTGTAGAGCCGTGGTTAATCCTGAAACCAGTATGTTGTTGTTGTTGTTGTTGAGGCTTCTTGTTGGGATCCGTCAAGCTTTTAGTTTCACAGCATTAAGATACAAACAATTTAACAATAAAAAAAAAACAACACATCGATGCCACTCCTGGGAAAAGAGGCAAAGCATCATGTTTCACAATCTAACTATGGCATAAACATCCAAACCATCAAGACAAATCATCACATATATAGGCAGGAATGGTTCAAATCATTAGCAGAGCATGAAAATATAGAGCATATACCTCACAGACCTATAAGTACAAGCCTTTTTTTTTTTTTTTCCGCCTGGTAAACTCAAAAATGCAACACTACTGCGTAGTCCCTTTTGTCATAATGTGGTTATGTGATTACAGAAAATGCAGTAGCGTAACACCTTGTTCACATCTTTACACATTGTGAGGATGACAGGTTGTATTAAATCTGTCTGCTCTTTATCCCCAAAATACACCCAGAATCAGCAAAATGCTCACTCATTTTCAACATTAGGTGTAGTCAGGTTTTACATTTGAAAAAGCAACAATACTAGATTTTTTTTATTTTATTTTATCAAGTTATATAATATATTTAACATTATCCCTGTACAGCAGGGGTGTCAAACTCATTTTAGTTTACGGGCCAAATACAAAGTAGTTCGATCTTAAGGGTGCCCCAGATTTTAGGCAAGGGAAAACTAGCATTTTCTACATTATGCTCCCCAGTTTGCACTTCAACGTATACATGTCAGGCCCCCCAAAATATCCAGGCAATAAGTGACGGATATCAGCCTCTGTAGGATTTTTATGGCCAATTTTTATTTAATTTGGGGAAATTATGTGAAATAGTTTGAGTTCTTTGAACATTTTTGAGATTTAAAATGACTGCAAGCATGGGGAAATTTGACATTCTCTGAATATTGCTGAGTTTCATTGAATTTTGTAATTTACTCAATGATTCATGTATTTTTTTTTTTTGTACTTTCTCCTGTGGGCCAAATTTGATGGTTTAAAGGGCTGGATTTGGCTCCCGGGCCTTGAGTTTGACACATGTACTGTACAGGATAAGCAGGTATAGAAGACGAGACAAGGTTAACGTTATCAAATATGTTAAGATGTTTCTTTTAGTTTTGTCTGCAAGCTTTAAAAGGTAATCGAGCATCAGTTTTATTGGAAATGAATTAGTGTGTAATTAAGTTGTGATCATCTGGCACATGCGTGAGACACTTAGATGAAACTAAATGAATAGCTGAGGAATAGTGTGTTGAACAAACACAAGCTGGTTATGTTTGGGTAATAGTGCAGAAGAAAGAACCTCAAATGGATAGAATGAGAGAAGTCTGTTTTTTAGTAACCTTAGGGCAGTGTTTTTCAACCTTGGGGTCGTGACCCTATGTGGGGTCACCTGGAAATAAAATGCGGCCACCTAAAATATCCAGTAATAATTTTAATCAGTAATTTTCTAATTTAATTATATTTGAAATTTTATTTTACCCTATTAATTTAGTTTTATTCATCTATTTTGCACAATAAAAAAACCAAAAACAAAACATAATATCACAGAAATAGATGATTTTTCAAATTAAAACACCACACACAACCTCACAATCCTTCTATACTTTCGCTTTCTCAAATATAAATCTGTTTCAAATAAAATGCAGAATAAAAATCTAAAGTATATCTGAGCTGGCAAATCTTGTTACTGATACTGACTACTCAGTATTTGATGCACAGTATAATAACAAATATGATTAAAAAAAAATGAATTTTGGAGAAAAAAAAAGTCTGAATTCATCAGAAATTTGTGACGTAAAAATGGGGTCACGACCCAAAAAAGGTTGGGAACCATTAGGGAGTCTCAATTCTCTCATTCATATGGTCTTGTCTAATGTCTTTCAACCAGGGTTAGGGGTCAATTACTTTCTTTTAAATTACAATTACATCTTCAATTATCTATGTTCAATTACAACTCAATTATGATTATGTTGACCAGCATTTTTTCCAATTACAATTCAAATTACTATTTTTCCCCATGAAATCAATCACAATTACAATCTCAATTACTAAAGTTAATTTCCATTTAATCACAAATACTGAGCATTTAATAAAAAAAGCCAATAAAACGTAACATTCCTCTTGTGTTAGCTTTCTGTTAGCATCTCTTATGATAACGGGTCAGTTTTCACCCGTGTCTTAAATCATCTGTAAAATACACTAAAGAATATTGTCTATCATCTAATTTGTTTCTCATCTCTTGGTTCCCTTGTTACGCTTCATTATCCATGGAAATATTGGTATTAATATTTTGGTGTGGACGTCTGAGCCTTTTTTGTGTCAGGTAAACTTGATATTTAACATATTTTAAGAATTGTTGACTACTTATGTGTCAGCCATAAAACTATGACATGGTGAACCAGGTTTGCATTTAATTACACTGTAAATGATGGTTTTTATATAATTTTCATATCAATTACAATTACAAAGTCAATTATCTGAGCACAATGACAATTCGCTTATGATTACAACAGCAACAGATTTTTCCAAATACGATTACAAATACATTATATTTGTAATTAATTATCAATTACGCAATTGCAATGATAATTAACCCCAATAGGCGACCATGAAATTTGAGCATTGCTTCCATCTTATCTATCAATGTCAACAAACGGTAAAGGGCAGCAGCGATAATCCAACAGAACATAACTTTTTGCTTCCTGTACAGCGTCTTTGAGTTTTCTTTTAAAAGAGTATATAAACCCTGATTTATTTCTATTATTATTATATTATTATTATAACCGATTTGCCCATTTTGGGCAACAAATGATGGGCGTTGAGAAAAGAGTGGACGCACGGACAGAACAACAGAGAAAGTTGTAAACAAGGTGTAATGACGACATCTATAACCATCTGTTAAAAAGGCGCCGGAAACTGCCTCGTCTTAGGAGGAGGTGCTGAGACACAGTGATGTTCAAAGAATGAGCTCGTGCTCATTCGCCTACTTTCCTGTCAAAAAAAAGCTGACACTTCCTCCAAGCAGATGTTGTTCCACTCAGCTGCGTTAAATTTCAGCGCTAGAGTCCAACTGAGTCTGCAGTATCCTGCCTCTACTGCAATATTGTGCTTAGGAGTGTATGTCGCAGAAGTGTTAAGGCTTTTGAAATCTCAATACCAGACATTATTTTTAAAGTACTAATGAGCAATACGGAGTTAAACATGGGGAACGATTGGGATGTAGGAGTAGGTAATATATGTCCACATATCCACAGACAAGCACAATCTAGTCAATAGCAAAATAAATGGAGAAATGGCAAAAAGAATAGGCCTGGTATTGGTGTTTTTTTTTTTTTTTTGCCTAACTCATAGGATATGTTTTATATGTCTTCATTTCAGAGGAAAGGTTCGCAAAGCACCTAATTGTGGTTGAATTAAATGTAATGTAGTTAATGGACAATAACCCTTTCTCGTTTTCAATGGCAATGTATGCAATTTCTATCTTTCTTCTTCTTCTTGTTAAGACAGCTGCGGCTGCAGATATGTTTTTGTAAGCTAAAAAATATAGTCTTAACCCTTAGTTCGCAAGTACCTTTTTAGAAATTCTATCCCTATAAGCCAAAAATAGAAAAAGAGTGAACCCAACCATATGTATCAATGCTCTGCGAACCTCACCTCCTATCGATGGCTCCTCATAATTCCTATCATTGGGAGCCAGCAGGGATGAGGAAATATAGCATTAGTGATAAGTGCAGTTAATGAAGCCACAGGGTAGTCACAGCCAGCAGCAGCGACAACCCCAACATGGAGGCAACGGAGGCAACCAGCAGCCTGCCATCATTTTTCAGCCTAAAGGAGATGACCTCCACCTTGAAGCCGTCTTCGGTGGCCATGCAGCGAAACACGCCCTCTTTCAGGGGCGTGTCGACCACCGGACCCAGGACGCAGAAGTCTCCGGAGAAGAGGCACGGGTAGTTCATGATGCAGTTGTCCTTCTCCCAGCGATAGGTGGCGTGGAACGAACGCACGGGACACGGGAGGAAGATGGAGGTGTTGAATGGTACCAACACTTCCTTAGGGGATGTTTTTCGCTGCTTCAGAGCTGTGGAGTGAAGAGAAAAATAACTCCAATATTTGCATTTTCTGAAGAAAATGCAAGTGAGGATGCAGGTGCTGGCCCGCGTTGCACTACATTAGCTTAGCCTTAGCTAGCATGAACTGGTTAAAACTTGAAAAAGCTGACATTTCCAATAGAAATGAATGGGAAAGAAAAACATTTTTTTTAACAAGTAAAAAAGTTGAAAAGTTACAAAGCACAAAAAAAGAGATATTTTGACAGCTTATTTGTCAAAATTGGATAAACTGTGTAGGAGGAGTTAATGCAGAGGAAGACAAAATGGTTAACAACATATAAATCTCTCACATCACACAATACAGTGTGTTTAGTTGACAAATATATCTTTATGTTTGTCAATGGCCACTATAACCAGGGTTCTTTAACCTTGGGTTTGTGACCCCATGTGGGGTCGTTAGAATATCAAAAGCGGTCGCTGGAAATGTCTAGTAATTATTGATTAAAATTATATATTATTTAATTATTATTCTTTTTCAAATTAATACAAAACCTTATCTCAAACAACTGTATTCTATACTTTTACTTCCTCAAATGTAAATGTAGTTTAAGAAAAAACAATTGAGTGTAAATATATCTGAGTTGGTGCATTTTGTCACTGTGCATTAATCCTGGGTCGCTCAAAGTGTGTGATATTTGGGTCACGACCCAAAACAGATTGGGACCTAACAACTGATCACTGATTGGTGTTCATATATTATCCTATAAGCCTTTTATATTTACCAATAAAAAACAGGAAGCAGGTTCTACTTTACAGCTTTATGAATATATTTAGACATGTCGGACACTATTATAAATGAGATATGGATATAAAACGCCACACAAGCAGTGGCTGCTGCAGTGTTGCCCTATGGCTATGATGCGTTCATTGTCCTGTATAAAGTAGGACAAAAGACAAAAAAAAGCACTTTTCAAATAAAGATACAGAACTCTGAATAATGGTTGAACTTTTATTGTTGCGCACACACTGGTAAATGTGGATAAATGCAGCCGGCTGGGCCTGGTAATGCTGTACTATGATAGTTACACTATTAAAACAAAATGAATTGAAAGATAGTTTATATTTACATTTTAGACAACTTGTTTGTTGCATTAAATTTGAAATACTACTCTGAATAATTACATTTTTGTTTGATCAGAGGTCATATATATATATATAAAAAATGCTGATGTTTGAGCAAATTCGTAATGAACTACAGAGTTTTATGTTATGCTTTTTTCCCAGTAACTTACCAACCAACGCTAAGTTATTGATCAGTTTGTTTTGTTGCAGAAGCAATTTAAAAAAATGTACACAAATCAATTTACATGTTGGTGTTCCAGTTTAACTAGTAAACAGTGTAAATGGTAACACAACACTGCAGAAGACACATTTTAATGCTTAATTTCACATTAATATTACAAAAACCACAAAGCTCACACTCCTCGTCTCTTGAATACCGCTGCCAAACAAAGTTGGTCTTGTAGTAATACAGTTAGTCACACACTCTCAGACTGAATATCAGCTTGTACCCCTGAGCTGTTCTGTAACATAACGCTACGGCTGTCAATCGAAGCACAACTCACACAGCATGTTGTTCCTGACTTTTGTTCGGTGATTGCAAGCAAAAGAAGAAAAGTGTATTGTGTTATAAAATGCTTTGAAAGCAGCACTGTGTGCAATTTAAAAGAAGAAAGGGTTAAAAGGGAAAACCCACCATCAAGCAAGACCTCATTAGTTTCCTTTTTGATTTCTAACAGAGAGCAATTATAGCTAATGATAATTGGCGCTCCCTGTAGGACGTGGTATTTTGTCATTTGTATAATTACAGTGTTTTGTGAGTCATTTGTACAAATCTCATGCATTATTAAAAAAAAAGATTTCTTTCTATAATGTATATTAAGTGAAATGGTGATGCATGAAATGCAGCACATGGGGTATGGGGCGCCGGTTGTAAAGTTTCACAACATTTAGCAACAAACCACTTTTAAAAAAACTTAATTGAGAATTTTTTTTAATTTTCTGTTGATCAGATTTACAGCAAACTTTGAGAAAATTGTGATATTTACTTTTTACATACAAATATAATCTAGATGTTAAATCTAAATGCTAAATGTTAAATCTAAATAGTAAATGTTAGATCTAAATGGACCACGGATACTGCTCGTTCGATTTTATTTTGGTACTTCCGGTGAATTTGAATCTTGGCTAAATATTACATTTAATATTTAGATTTAACATTTAATATTTTGATTTAGATTTAACATTTCGTTTTAGTATTTAACATTTCGATTTACCATTTAGATTTAGATTTAAGATTCAATATTTAGATCTACATTTAATATTTAGATTTAATATTTAACATTTAACATTGACATTACATGTTTTCACAAATATTTCACAAATATTGATATAAATCTAGTCTAAAATAACATTTAAAAAATTCACATATGTTGTTTTAAACATGGTTTTCTGCTAAATGTTGCAAAAAGTTTCTGTTTATTTTATCATGCACAACTTCACAACCAGCGCTCCATAATGAGGCACAACGTGAAATGAATCCTAGGCATGTCCCGATACAACTTTTTCACTTCCGAAATCATACCGATATTGCAGTCTTGCGTATTGGCCGATACCGATATTGATCCGATACAATATCAGTACGAATCCTACATACTTTTATGACTTATTTTGTAGTGTGGAATGTTAGAAAAGGCTTGATCAAGTGATTTTACTCAAACAAAGAACAATAGTCAGCAACAGTAGATGGCTTTGTTGGAGTGTGAATCACAGTCACCTATGGATAGAAGTGCTGGAGTGGAAAATGTTATCGGAGAGCTTATATCGGTGATTTTAGATGCATAAAATCCGATATTCATTTTCTGGCTGATATCGGACCGATATCCAATATCGATATCGGATCGGGACACCTCTAATGAATACACTATTAAAATCAGATCACTTGACCTGATGGTTTTCCTTTCTGATGCGGTGAAATCTCTGGACTTATAAAAGACTTTGGTTCAGTTTGGAGCTCTAAATCAGAGCAAAGCCTTAAAACCCATCATTCCCAGCAGGTTTCTCTCAATTATGTGATAATCATCTTGTGACTGTAGTTGCTTGAAAGGCTTTCCATTTGGCTTTAATTAAGACACACAGAGGGAGTGGGAGAGAGCAGATAAAAACTCACCAGCAGCTTCCCCGCAGACTGTGGAGTTTGAATGGTCCAGATTCTGAATGAGCGTCCTGGAAAAAGGAGAAAAAAAATTGACAAATGGGTCGTGTTATAATGAGCCTCTGCCTCGCAATGTTACTAGCAATTTAAACATCCAGAGACAAATCATTTAGCAATTTCAGGCACTGAGGAAATAACAATTTACAGCTCATTACTGTGCATGATGGGTTGCTATTTTTTATATATTAAAAAGCACAGAATGTAGTAAACAAAAAGTTAACAAGTGTTCAAACCAGTTTCATCAATTCAGGACAAGAAGGGTTTTCCTATTTCCTCGTGTGAGAATGGACCAATGAGGCTGCAGCAGTGACGTCATATCTAATCATACCCAGTGGTGACGTTGTATCCAGGCGGGATGGCGATGCATCTCCTGCGGGCCTTGTCCCAACCACAGTACGGGTCTCTGGAAAGGATGCACTCCCGGCATGTGTCGCCATAGCGACCGCAGTCAGCCAGCGGGAGCCGTTGGATCTCCATAGCTGTACCAACATACAGGTGTCCCTGATGACCAATGGGAAAAAAAGATGGTGTTTTTACATTTTGCCCTCAGTAACACAAAGGTTACAATAACACATCAGACATTACTATTTGACTACTTAAAATGAAGGAATGTAACTCCCTCACAGACGTAAGCACACATCAGTGACATGGTAAAAACACACGACGAAAGAAAGAAACAATGTGTGTGTAATAATGACATATCTCTTGATAATAAAGGGCCCATGTTAAGCTAAATCAACTTTTCTGTGCTTTAAACATCATAAAGTGCTATTAGGGCTTCATACACATGCCCAAAGTGTTTTTTTCATTGATTCCCTCAATCACTAGTTAGAGGGTGATTTGCTCATTTCTTACTGCAGGGTGAGCCCAAACACCTCGCTCCAATTTGATGACGCGTTCCCACTTTGATGACAAATTTGACGCAGCACTGAGCTGGAGAAACCGCGCCTCCAGGAAGCTCTCTGCTGTGATTGACATGTAAACAGACACATTTCAGCATCCTCGAGCAGTGCTATGTATGTATTTTCTACAGTCTATGTATGTACTGGCGAACGCCCCGCCCCCACGCTCTGTCTCGTGTTCATAAAGCATCATGAGCTTGGCCATGGAGTGGGTGGGCCCTACGTCACCGTGTGGGGAGGAGGAAGTCAGTGTCCCGTCTATAAACACGCCCACTCATGAATATGCATAAGTAGGCTGCAAATCAGCCTGTTTGTGTAGAGTTGCTCAGAAAGTGACTTTTCAGAGGCTAAAACTCTAGAAAACAGGCAAGTTTGGGAAAATAAACCTCAAATAGTATGTTTTTGAGGTTCTTAAAACAAATGGAGATGGTTGAAAAATACTGTAGGATGATATGGGACCTTTAAGGTAAATAAATATGTTCAGAAAATAAAAGATCTAATGTTTTGTTCACTTTGCAATAACTGAAATGAGGAAACGTAAATAGATAAACAGTTTAAGAAAATGAAAGTAAATAAATTGGGTAACACTGTACTTGAAGTTTCATACATAAAGGCTGACAATACGCTGTCATTATTATGACATGTCACATGTCATTAGCATGACAACGGTGTCATGAAGGCTGTCATTAAGTGTCGTTTTATCCTAACCCCTAACCGTTTGTTACTAGGGATGTAACGATTCACTCAACTCCCGATACGATTCGATTCACGATACTGGGTTCACGATACGATTCTCTCACGATTTTTTCATTTACAAAATGGGACTGTAGCCAAATTAATTAGAAAATACGGTATTATTTTCCTTTTATTTTTCATTGTCAAAAGAATTCCTTGATAAACTATTCAAAACAATGCAATTTAACTAAAAATAAATCTTGACATAAATAAATAAAGGAATAATACAAATGAAAATGAAGCCTATTAATTTAAATTCTGGTTCTATAATAAACAATGCAAAACTGCATAATAGTTCTTTTTCTTTTAAAAGTGCAACTGAAAATGTATTTTGTGCCTTAACAATTAGACTTTAAAAAAAAAAAAAAAACCGTCATTGCACTGATTTACGTCATATTTTATTGGACCAGCAGAGGGCGCTGGTAACACAGTGGTCGGTTGGCATGCAGATATCTTGCAGTGAAGAAGAGAAGCTATGCTAGCAGACAGAGCTAATAGAAAAACGTGACTTTTACAGATTTTCAAGTAATATTACAGATATTCTTTCGGTGCTAAAGGGGTAATGAATCATATATTAACATATTTAAGAGTAGAAGGCAGCCAGAAAGAAAGTATTAGCCGCCAACACTTTCGGATAGCGCCCTCTGCTGGTTAAAAAAAGTACTGCGATTCAATTGTCAGAAAATCGATATCAACCGTGATACCTATGAATCGATTTTTAACTGCCTTACGATTAATCGTTACATCCCTATTTGTTACCCTATCTAACCCCACTAGATCCCTCCACCGTACCCAAAAATGTCAACATAGCTCCAAAGGTGTCATAATTTAGTGTACGACACTTATGACAGCCTTCATGACACCTTATTCATGCTAATGACAGATAATGACACTGTAATGTCAGCCTTATGTATAAAACGTCAAGTAAAGTTGATTTAATAGGTGGGAAAAGTAAAGCTAGAATAATTAAACATGTTCCTACCTTTTGGGAATCAATGGCCATGTTAAGAACAGGGCCCTCATTGTGGAACAGAGAATACTGAGATACGATGAAAACCTCCTCACTGGTGTGAAGGACCTTGAGGACTTTGCCTTGTTCTGGTAAAAGAATAAATCAGAGTTGGTTACGTTATCATCAGGAAAAGCAAGGTAAATATATTTGTCTGGCGCATTACATGATTAAAAAGTACAACAGAAAACATTTACTCAACAGCATAAAATCAATAAAAAACATTTAATAATCAGCAGTAAAAACATTAAATCAACAATAACATGATTAAAAATCTCCCTCTCAATCATAGGCAGTAGAGAAAAAGAGTGCCTTTAACTTTGTGTTCACACGTTATGTTCACATGTGATGCTGACTTCAGCTCTGCTGGCAGTTTGTTCCACTTCTTTGCAGCATAACAACTAAAAGCAACATCACCATGTTTACTGTGAGCTCTGGGCTCCACTATCTGACCTGTGTCCATAGATCTGAGAGACCTGCTGGGTTCATACCTGACTAACATCTCACTGATGTATTCTGGACCAAACCCATTCACACATTTATAACCAGCAGCAGAACTTTAAAGTTTATTCTGAGGCTGACTAGGAGCCAGTGTAAAGACTTTAAAACTGGACTAATGTGTTCTGACCTCTTTGTTCTGGTTAAGACCCGAGCTGCAGTGTTCTGAACCAGCTGTAGCTGTTTGAAGACCATTACAATAATCCAGTCTGCTGGAGATAAAAGCATGGACCAGTTTCTCCTGATCTTTCTGAGTCATGCAGGAAGTAGCTTTGTGTCCCAGGGTTAGATTTTGGAATATCAAGTCATTACAGGTTGTGGGTTATAGTTCACTTGTGGATTGACCAATCAGTCCAACCAACAGTCCAAAAGTGCTGAGTCACATTCTGTTGTAAAAACCAAGTTCTGGGAAACTTCTATTACAGTAGATTACCTAAGTAGATGTTAGCAGAAGTCACACCAGCTACTTGAGAAACCTCCAGAGAAAGTTAGAGTCCGGTTTAAGGCGCGGACATTTGCACAACATGACATTGCTAAAACAATCATTATGAAATATTTAATCATAACAAAATAATAATAAAATATTAAAGAATAGTAAAACATATTTCACAATAATATTACCTTATTTTAGAATTTAATTACCATATTATATATTTGTCTGTTATTTATCAAAATGCTATTCATTTCAAAATGTTGTTTATATTTATTTAATTATGAATCTTTTGGGCTTCCATAGTATCCAGCTGTGTGTCAGTAAATGATGCTCAAGGGTCCATTAATATCTCCACTAAATTTGTTTTTCTGAGTTCCTACCAATGGGAACTTAAAATACAAATTCTTTATTATTCTCTATATATATACTCTCAGTTCAACACGAACATGCAACAAAGCGTGTATAATTAAATAATAATATTGAGATTAGTATGTCTCAGTATGCGCTACAGTATTTTACCTTGAAGAAACTTACTGGGAGAAATAAAACAAAGACAAGCTTGTCTGTGTCACATAAAAGACTATTTCATCTTCCCTTTTGCTGAGATATGATTCGAGTGATACTCGTCTAAATTTATAATCTTCATTTCCTAAAGGCTCGCATTTTGACGCACTTCTCAAAGTACTCAAAAACGTCCTTGCCATTGTTTCTTTTGTCCTTTTTCATCTATTTTTAATCTTTTTTTTCCCCCTGTTCTCGCTACAATAGTCTCTTTTTTTTCCTTTCATTGTCATCTGAAGCTATTTTTAGCTCTTTTTAGCAAAACAACACATTTAGAGTCAAAGAGGGTGAAAATACTGAAATATATCCATGTTCTCCTGACACTTCCGAAATGGTTTAGTGCTTTTGTGTTTCCTCAATAAATCATGTATGCAATATCTGTGCTCCACGTCTAGTCCGTTTATGAATGATTTGTTTGATAGCGGTAGTTCAAAGTATTAACTTTGAATGGTTCGTTGGACGTTGATCAAAAAACATCCTGATGCCAAGCCCGTGTGAGACCAGTTAAACTAAAAATATACTGCACACCTTCAAGATAATTAGGAATATTACATGTCACAGTCATTTTGTTCTAGGTCAACATCTTAATAGGACATCCTTTAGCCTGCAAATGCATCACTTTGCACAGCAGCCGTGAGTAGAATAAGTGATCTGCTTGAGTGAAATGGGGAGAAATACGAGGAAAATAGGTTTTTCTGCTTTTCCATCAAGGTGCCCTTTCTGTGGTGCCAAATGTCTAATTATTTCACACGCAGGTGCAAATGTTGAGCATATTTTGCTAAATATCAAGCTAATTTATGTAGATAAATATGCATAAAAAGCTTAATTACTGTATATGCAAAGAGCCTAAGAATGAGTTTACTCAGACTCTCAACCTGTTTTTGTCTCACAGAGGATACAATATCATAGTGAAGAAATCTCATAGACCCATTTAAAAAAAACAAACCAAAAACAGACCGAAAAGCATTTTATAGAGAAATGAATGAAGCCATTTATCGTATCACCAATTGTAAACTACATATGGCATATTCATTTCAAGATTGATATATTTTTAAAGTTTAGGGTTAAAAGATGGTAACATTGAAAAACAAGAGCACTCAGAGAGCAAACCTCCATCAAACGCCAAATCTATCATTCAAATATTCACAGGTATCTGGATCAGTGATCCTGATCATGGTACCATGTTAATTCAAACTTTAAAGTCTAAAATAAAAGTAAAGTAAAAATATTCTATCCCCACAATACACACGATACAGTAGGTTTAAATGTATGGGCAGATAAATCATGATTAAATGCTCAATCCGGAACCGATCCAGACAAAAATTGGTGGAGTTAGTGAAAAACCAACCCAACGTAACTGAGTCAAATTTCATAAAGATCAGTAGATTACGAACCAAGATATGAACTTTAGAAATTTTGCCAATGATGAGAGAGATTTTTCAACAAATGTGTTAAAGCTGGTGAAAATATGAATACAAGTAAAACTAGTTGAGTCAAGATCTTTTCCAAATTATTAGGTATGATTTTTTTTTGGGTATTTTGCCAAAAGTAAATATCTTCATGAGCTATTTGAGTGTTAGAAAACCAAAACAATTAACTAGTATATTCTCTCTCTTTAACCTTGTTTCCACTTTTCCGCTTTTGTTCATGATCTTGTATTTATCTGACATTTTGCAGGATACAAATCTTAACTCTTCAATATTGTAAGAATAACAAGTAAACAAGAATTTGTTCACAGGCCCCATAGGTAATGCCCTAACCCGATCACAATGGCATGAGTCTAAATCTAAATACAAGCTGCAGATCAAAATCTGTGTCAACCACCAACAGTTGCACATGTACGTATATGATCAAAAACGATATTTCAAAATGCTATACATTGCCACTGAACGACAAGCAAGAGATTTGTTCTTATAAAAGCTCAATTAATTTGAATTTTTGATCATAATCCTCAATCATAAAAGAAACTGCCAATAATATTCTCAGCTTTGGGGGTATTATGAACAGTATTTAGGGCTTTTCAGACAAAATTAATCCGATTAAAAATTATGACACTATAATAAATGGATATATCTGTCAGGAACTTCAGCAAACTCACCTTTTTGGAGGCAGATATTTACTTTCTGAGTACAGTAGGGCTTCCATACAGTCATAATCTCTCAGAGGAAGATTAACAGTCTCAGAGCTCATCTTTGTGATGATCTTATAAGATGTTCCATCACTACGTAAGACTAACGCCTCTTAATTTCTGAAGGCAAAGTGCTTTTTTTTACTCCCCATTGTTTTAAACATGGCTTATAAAACCATCCACCAGAAAGGGCTGCTTAGCTACTTTGTATTATGTGACGATGGCAGCTTCTCTAGATCATCCAGTATAAGAGCAGGCTAGAAAATTAATTATGCAGATTGATGAGCTCGACATGTAACAAGCTGTGAATATTTATAACCTGGCTTTAAGAGGAGGTGATGCAATATTTAACAGAAGGACAAGGATCAGATTTATCGAATATGCTGAGAGACCGACAGTGATTACTAGAGCTGAAGGTTTGAGGATTCAAAGCTGCTGCTTTTTCCTGAAAGGTGAGGAAAAGAGCAGGAAGTGTTTCATTAGGGGTGTTAATGTCACTGACTTGGTTTTCATGTAAAAAAAAAAAAAAAAACATGATTTGATGTCTTGTTGCTACCTTTGTGTGATCAGTTTGCACATTCTGGCCCCATGCCACTGCCATGTCTATTTCAGTCTAAAAAAGGGTAGGGTTTTGGGGGCCTCAAAACAGTATTTCCTGCCAACTGTTTTCAGAATAGGAGAAAATATTTTACATTCTAACATTATTCCCTGATTTACAGTCAGTTTGAACATGTTTTGTGAAAAGTATTGACCTCACACAATAAATGACCATAGGCGTTTCTGGCTGTATGCAGACTATGCACCTGCATAGGGCCCCATGCAGAGGTGCAAAGAGTACTTCATTGAAATTGTCCACAAGTACAAGTAAGCAATTTCAAAAATCAGAGATTTTTCATTTCCTCGTGAAATTAACAGTAAATATACAATGTGTTGACTTGAGTATGAACTGTAAGTATATTAAATAAACACATGTGCTTCATATACCCATTTATGTTTTAATTTTGGCTGTTTTATGATTTAGGAATTAGAGCTGGGCAATATATCGAGATTAAAGATGTATCGAGTTTTCTATTTCGGCGATATAGAAAATTACAATATTGTAATTGTTTTAGGAGTCGCTGCTTTTACTTCTCAGAACAACATGTAAAGCACAGTTAGATGGATTTCTGAGTGCGTCCTAAACCAGACCTGCCCCATAACAAGCCACACTACAGAACTCACTCACACATGCTGTCCGGTAAGGGAGAAAAAGCCAAAAGTGACACATATTGTGCAATTGTTTGTTAATAAATGAGCCTGTGTAGCATTTTGCATCAGCAAATTTTACCCAGAATTGTATTTCTGATCAGACTTAATTTGAAATGAAATTATCAAGATTTATATCGTATATCACCATTTTGAGAAAATATATTGAGAAATGAGTTTTGGTCCATATCGCCCAGCCTTAGTAGGAATGTTCACAGCATTTCAATGTCAACAAAGGTAGGCCTACCAGATTCTAATCACCTAATTGTATTTAGTAAGTGGTTTCCCCCCACCCACCAGTCTGGCCCCCAGTCTGCCCCTGAAAGTAAGTCATACATAAAATAATCAAGTACAAATAAAAATAGTACTCAAAGTAAAAGTTACTAGTACTTTAACCTGGTTGGTCAGCTATGATGTGATGCATTTGATTGTTTTCTTGTCTTTTTTTTGTTGTGTTTCTAAAATTTGTCATTTCCATTCTTGCACTCACATCTCCTTCACTTGACTGCATTTGATTAAACTTGGAGCTGAAACGAAGGAACGCAGATGTATTTACTGCGTGGGAGTCGTGTGCACATATCCCCACGAGACCCACACGAATGCACATGACACCTTCTGCTTCCAACCGTTGTAATTAGCAACAAATTTATGTGCATTCTATTCGTTTTTTTTGTTTTGTATGTCGAAATACATACAAGCCTGAAACATTTACTACATCTTTTATATTTATAATTCTAAGTCTTGTTTTGGGAAAATAATCATTAGCTTTAAACAGGTCCATTTGGCCTCAAACCACACAATTGCTCTGCTCTAGTTCCAGTCCCCCACAGAGAACACCAGGCTGTTTGTAGCTCTCCATAAATTCCCTCCTCACACTGACACACTTTATATCACCCGCAGTGACAGGCCATCAGCCTGTTTTTATTAACACTACAATGTTTTGGGAGTGTGTGTGTGTGTGTGTGGGGGGGGGGGGGGGGGGATTGGTTTGCACACTAAAATACACTTAACCCAGAAATGTCTGATGATGACTGACAAGCATGTTTTTTCACATTCAGGCATGAGAAGTCACGTACGCTCTCATTTTTTTGGTGAACTTGAGTGATGAGACATCCGCACGAGAACATATGACTTGCAATGGTTGCCATAGTGATGTCTCTGAGGCGTTTTTGCAATATTTTTTGAGCAACAGATTCAGGCAGTTGCAGCAGTTCAGAGTGAATGCTCTGATTAAAAAACAAAATAACAGTCATGACTCATGGCTCAGTCAACATCTCTTATTGCAACTCGACTCTGGACCATTAATCTGATTCATACAAGATGTAGACAAACAACTTCCTCATGGTAAATATTTCCATAATGACATAGGTACTAATAGAAACAGTCACAGTTCATTCAAAGAATGAAGAATGGTGTGTTCAAAACTTGAATGAGAAGCAAACAGAAATATGATTAAAGGAGTAAAAGGATTTAATTGAAGTTAGGCAACAATATCTTTCAAAAACCGCAAATTTAAAAGAAATTACTGAAAATATTAAATTTATCTGGAACACACGGTCTGGAAATGACTTTCATATCATCATCTATATCTGCTTTTAACCTGTACAGAGTCACAGGGTATGCTGCAGACATAGGGCGTAAGGCAGGGTAAGCCCCCTTAGATAGGAGGCCATGGCAGGGCTTGACAGAGACAAGGTGGGGGCCACAAGTGGGACATGAACCCATGATCCCTGCACTGAGGACAGCACATTGAATTGCCTTCTGTATGAAATGCACTCAATGAATATATGTTGACTTGCCTTCACAGGTGGTAGTGAAGCTGTGAATAAATAATTATTTCTTTCTTTGATGCAAATGGACATAAATTCAAGACTTAAATATTAGTAATAATTACAACAATGAAAAATCTTTAAGATGCACGCTTTAATATTAATAGCTTGGATTTATGTACCACTTTTTTTGAGAAGGCTCAAGGCGAGTTACAGAAACAATTATTCATTCACACCAGTCACTCACATCAGTCATACCAGTGGTGGTACAGAAGCGTAGCTGCTATTTCGCGCCTACAGACCCTCCAACCACAACTAACATTCATGCACAATTCATACCCATTCATAAGAGGCAATGTGAGTAAAGTGCCTTGCCCAAAAACACAATGACAATGACTTGGTTAGAGCGGGATTCAAACCACCAACCCTTTGGTTATTGGACGACCTACTCAACCACTAACCCACGGTCCCCCCCACTTATATTAGTCTGAAGTGTTATCGTTTGCATTATTAAAATGAGAATCAGTCTTACCGGTCCCCAGGTACAGGACACTGTAGTGCTCATCGTTGACTGCCAGAACAATATCAGCCACTGTGTGAGTGATTTGGTCATCGGAGGGAAGGTCGAGAGGAGCCACACCAACGGGCCGGATCACGTCTTCGATTTCTGGATGGTATCTGATCACTCCCAGGTTTTTCATGTTGTTCTGACTTACTGAACACTGAGAAGTAAATATGCATTATCACTTATCTAAGACTAAAATAGATTTTTATTAAGGTAGTGCTACATTGTCTTGCCCTGTGTGTTACTAGCTGACCCTTGCAGTAGCATGGTGTTTTAAAGTCTGTATACAGTGTAAAATCATTTGGTCCATGCTTTAGTACCATTCCAGGGCGACTGCCAATAAATGGGTTGCTGTAGCCCTTCAGCTTGGATGTGGAGAAGGCTTGGTCAATATCTTCAATGGAGTAGGCACAGATCACAGTCTTGCCCCTGAATAAAGAAAAGAAGAAAATTCAATGAAAAACATGGCAGAGATGAGCTCAGGCAACCCGTCCAGATCCTTTTTAGGGCGGGATCTTCTCCAGTGTTTTGTAGCCAGTATATACCATGATCTGATAGGGATTTATGTCGTGTGTCCTTGAAAGGGGTGGAATCGGGGGATGGGAAGTGATTTATGATGAATGCGAGCTCACCATGCATTGGAAAACAGGCCATACATGACTCCAGCTCTCCTGTCCTGTGCAGTTAGCACCACTGCCTGTTTCAAATTGTTGTACTGCTGTTGAGTGTTTCCTGCACCGCACATTATCCTCGCCTTCATGAATGTAGTCCATGAGTCGGCCAGCAAGTTTGGGATGCCCCCTTCATCCACCTACAAACATGGGAATGAGCATATTTGGATTTAATTTCAATCATAGTCTTTTGACCAAAATGCAACATGGTTATAATCAATGTGTAGTCATTGGGACCATTTCAGTTAATAGTCTAGTTTTAGTCGACTAAATGACAATAAGATTTTAGTTGAGCATAAGCGTTTATGCATTTTTCTTCAAGATTCAATTACCATTGATCAACCTGATATGGGATGGTATTGATGTTTGTAAATACACACAGACAGATTTGATGTGGTAAATGCATAAGACCACATGAGCCGTCTTTTGTACGCAAACACAATGAACTTACTTCCTATTGGATCACTTATCGGCTTGTCCCGCCTTCCATGCAACAAAAGTATGTTTGATTGGATCGCTTCCAAAAAAGAAACCTATTTCTGATTTGATTTTGTCCAATTTGAACATTATAGTTATGTTTTAATTACCGTAGTTAACAAAAATGTGTTTACCAAAATTTCTAGTAATATATCTCGTCATTGTCTTGTTATTGTCACAAAATGTAGTCAAAGAAACCTATAATGAACATTTTAGTCAATAAAATGAAAACTTGATCTGTTAGCTTTAGGGCTAACAAGTAAGGTGACAAGGTATTTATTAACGCTCCCTTTGTATTATTACAAGTACTTACAAAATGATGGAAATGAACTACAACAAGATTACAGTGTAAATTTGAGCAGAGATGGCTTGACATTGTGTAAATAATAAGGATTTTTACCGTGCAAATTCGCCCAATGCGGGCCCTGAATGGTTCCTCATCCACTCGGGCTGTCTTGTTAAACTCACTGAAGAAAAAGTAGATTTCTTCCTTAAACTTCTGGGAAGAGGGGATAATGGCTGCACCTGCAAACTGTGGGTCTAAAAATGAGAATATAATGTGTAAGAGTTTTAAAAGGCAGAATTAGCTTCAATAGTGCATTGGCTGACTTCTGGTAGTAAAAAGTCAATGCGTCAACCAACATTACCAACCAACATGTTTTCTCCCACTGCAGGACTTAAAGACACCACTACCCATCATTTCTATATGTCGAACCACGTTCTTCACCCCTCCTACTTACTCAATAGCCAAACGTTCTCAGTCTTCAGTAGTTTCTGGGCTCCAAATGTACGCCGGATTGAGCCAGCGTGACCTCCTACCGACGACATTGCCGAATACAAACTCCCATCTGAGGGAAAGAGAATGAAATGCACAGAGAAAAGAGAGGTAAGCACTACGTAAGGAAAGGAGAGCTTGATGGATGGCTACAAGATTGGCAGGGAGAGGAAGCAAGATAGGAATGACAAAAAGAGAAGTATTGGCCCAAGCTATAGGAGAGGGATGTAAAAAGAGGGGATTTCATTAAACACAGCACAAATACCCAGGCCCAGGAGGAGGAAGATAAAAAGAGAAAGAGCTCCAGCTCAGTCTCTATAGCAATCAAGAAATGAGAAATTCTAAAATCGTGGCTGTAACATCTTAAGCAGGACTAATCGGGGAAAAGAGCCCAATGAGCCAACTGGGCTTCTCCAATCAATTCTCATCAGCAAAAGAACCTCCTGAAGAGCAACAATCACTGATTTCACAGTCACTTCAAACAAGCAAACCACATACGATATCATGGGGTTTAGCAAACCCACAAACCCTGTGTTCTCATCAAGCGCCTTGACTGCAAGAAGGTCAAGTATTACAATCATTGCATTTATTCCCCCATCTTTTAAAGCTGATGATAAGCTCTAATTGTTTTAAATACGATGGAGAATGATCAAACAAACAAAAAAAAGAAGACATTGGTCGGTAGACCCAAATATATGTGTGTTTTGATGTGTAAATATTCAAAGTAGCTCCTGAGTTAATGTGTGTGAGTGTGTCTGTGTTAGTCCTGCAAAGGTTCGGGATCATTTCCAGGGTGTTCTCCGCATCCTGAGTCAGCTGGGACAGACTCCAGCATCCAGCGATGATTCATTTGTTTATCAAAATGACTTCATTTCAAGATAAAATTTCAATCAACTGATCTTAATGAGAGAATCAGGGGTTTACAGCTGAGTCACTGCGTCGTAACAACGCTATGTATTAGTAAGTTACTGTACTTTATTTGAAGCAAAGAGTACAAAAAGACCAACAATTTGCATATATTACAATTAATTTAAAAAAATTGATAACTTTCTGTTATTGGCTCAACATTGGTTGTATTATCACATTGTTGTATGTAGGACATTATCATGTTTAAAATCATCTTTAGTTCTTGTATCTTATAAAGAATTTGTTACAGAATCTTTAGATCTGAGATAAAAACATGAACTCCAAAAGAAAGAACTTGATGTCCAAGATTTATTTAGTCTTTTGTTCACAAGAGTGTTGTTAGAGTTTTTAACGTGAGTAAAAGACAAAGAACAAGAGTTGGTAATCATTTATGGGTGTTAGGGTTAAATATGAGCTGAGAATTGTTTGTGGTCACAATGGGAATCAAAAGGTAATGGAAAACTGGGCAAAACTGGACAATCAAAGATTACAAAAATGCTGCCTTGCCCAACAAGGTGTTGTCTCTCTTCCCACCAAATTCTAACGCTAACAAATTGCAGAGAATTTGGACCGAACTTCGTCTGTAACTGCAAACTAAGATGTTGGTGTGCAAAGGAAATATTTTCTTCATCTACTCTATACTACTAAAGATATTTTGATGGTGAACCAAACTTTCTAATGCTGCGTTCACACCAAATGCGTCTTCTGCGGCACCGGACGCATCTGCTGTACGAAACGTACCGCAGGGTCCACAGGATCAAAAAATGCCCCCAATTCGCTTCATACGCATGTCTGAAGTGAAGCCCCGCCCACCAGCGACACATCCAACTCGGTGAATTTCACAGCCTGCTGAAGCGAAGAGCTGTGCTCCTTTTTTTCTCCTCTCACAAAAATAAACCAACAGTGAAAAAAGCCGATGTGATTAGCGGCTAATGCTATCCTAGCTCAGTGCCGACTTTCAAAGGTGAAAACTACAGAAAGAACTTTTACCTGCTACTACCACCTCCTCGCTGATTCTCCTCCTTGCCAAATCCTTCCTAGTCCGGTCCCCGTTATATAGGCCATGTCATACAGCTCCAGGTGGTCACACACAGCTTCTACTCCATGGTTGAATCGTTGAACAGACCGGTGTCCATGTTGACGGCCTGACATCATCGTCAACAAAGACTCTGATTGGCTTTTGTCATGCGAAACAGCCGCAGGAGTTCAATATTTTCAACTCTTGCGGATGTGCGGATATGCGTAAAATCGGGAGCACTCGCACGGCCAACGCACTTCACGTGCGGATTGGACCGCACCGCCGCACTGGAAAGATTTCGCATCTGGGAGGCATCTATCCATTGACTTTGTATGTAATCTGGACGTACGAACATTTTGTGACGCATCCGGTGTGAACGAAGCATAAGGTTCGCATAGGTTGAATTGATGATTGAAGGACTTTTGGTGGATCTGAAGACATCCCAACTGGATTAACCACAAAAATGTTTAAACATTTTGATCACATTTTAATGAAGACACTTGTAGATTTAGAATCTATTTAAACCAAGGCTACATCTCACACAACTACACAGTAAATGTGCAGCAGCAGATGGAGCTCCTTACATGTTTGACACTCCATGTGGTCAACCTCCTCCTTACCACATTAAAAAATTATATTCAGTATATGATGGGAAAAAAGCCTCTCTGGTTGGAGAATAATAAGAGTGTGAACATGTTCTATGGTCTACAGAATAATTCATAAATGCAAAAGACGCTATATCATTTTTTTTAACAGTTTCTTTGTTGAAATCAGGGTGTGAATAGCATTGTTCCTTTATCTGTTGGTAATGAGGCTTTTTGTCATGTAAAATGTATTCAAGGTAGTCATGTCACACAAAGAACTCATTTGGACTACAGAGGATTATTTTCCCAGTTTGATTGTTTGAAGATTTGCATGATTTGAAAGCCAAAGGCAGATATTGAAATCAAGATTAATTCCAGGGCTGTAGCCATTTCTGTAAAGGATTATTCAGGTGTAGTGTATCCATTTACAAAGTGACTAATTAAAAAAAAAAAAATCCAATAATTGTGTTTTTTCTCATTTGCATCATTAGGACAAAGTACAGATCCGATCTGTGAGCAGATGTGCTACTTATGGTGAAATAAAAATGATGAAGGATTAAATTGTTACAAGAGCTCAAATTACAAAAGCATTCTTCAATCACACTGTATCGACACAAAATACACGTCTATTGAACATGAATAACTTGTGTTAATTTAACTCAAATGTTTAAGTTCCCACCGAAATAAAACATTTGTGTGGAACCAACGTCCATTATTGAATTAAGTTAATCCAACACTCAGCTGATCAAAAGACTATTCAATTTTCAACAGGACACAGTTAGAGGCCTTTTTAATCTACAAATACTCAATCTTCCTTCTTAGATAACAATTACAATTTTACATGGTCGGAATTGGTCAGATTACTCCAATTATTCCAATTACTGACTTACTAACAGGCTCTTATTTAGGTAAGCAATTAATTGGCCAAAGACGTTGAAAAATAAGAATATTTTTGGCATTTCATCAAAGAAGTACTATAGTGTGGAACAAACAGCACAGATTTGGACAGAATTTATGCCAAAAACAATGAAACACTGAGTAGCAAACAAGTTGTTAGCTGAAGCCATGGAAGAGTTTTTCTTCAATATTTTCAGAGATACACAATAGAAGAAAAAACTTGTAAACAACTTGTGAACTTGATGTTTTTTTTCTCTAATAACAGGTGCCATGATGCAGTGTTTATTTCCAACACGTGTCAGCTGTCCTACTGGTTGATAGGGGAATGATAGTTGAGAGAATGTTTTTCTTTTAGAAACAATGTTGTTTCATTAGTTCATGTGTGTTTCCTTCATCATTCTCAGGCTGGGCTTTATTCTAGAGGGCATGTCAACTATTGAAAAAGAAAGCAAATACCTGAGAGAACCACAGATTAATTACAAGCTTCAAACTACTGCACGGTTGTTTGACTTTGACCCTAGGGGAGCCAATTAACCCATCTAAATACACCTGTTAGCAGGGTGTTAGCGACCTGCAGTGGTGGCGTCTAACCACACTCACTGACAGTCCTGTTACAGCTACACTGTTGCATTGTCCTGCTGGTGTTGGTTACCTGCTGGCACACTGATGGACTTCTGGGAAGGGTAAGGCGGTGATATCTCAGAGGCCGAGCCAATGTGCCCAGCACCCTGGACGTCAGTCAGCATTGTGTCATTTACCTGCAGAAAAAACATTTCATAAATTAATTATTGTGTTTAAACCTTTTGCGCCTAGATTTGTTTTTATCCCCGGGACTTTTTCCAATTCAACTGTCAGTTATATTTAGTTCATTCTTTGCTTTGCAATTTTCTAGTCCACAGTTGCAATCTCAAAGCTATTTGTGAAAAAAAAAAAAAGTCAAACTAATTTCAACATGACATGTTCAACATGACATGAAATTTTCCAAAAGATCCCATTTGTGTGCTAAGATTTCTTTTTCATAGCATCTACAGTGACTGATATAGTTTAATACAAATGTCAGGAGAAGCAAAACAGCAAGAACAATCAATCATAGAGAAACCAAACTGTTTGGGGGATTGAACTAATCAAAGTTGTAAAATTGGCAGAGAC
Organism: Gouania willdenowi; assembly: GCF_900634775.1. Classification (NCBI taxonomy): domain Eukaryota; kingdom Metazoa; phylum Chordata; class Actinopteri; order Blenniiformes; family Gobiesocidae; genus Gouania; species Gouania willdenowi. Next base: position 9,169,377 of record NC_041059.1, read on the forward strand.
ATCTATGTATATAATCTTAGTAATGTTATTGTGATGAGGTACGATTAGATTGGATAAAGGATAGATTTGACTTTCCAGTGGCTTACCAAAAACTTCAATCCTGGTTATTCAAATCCTACGTGTCTCACTGATGTGACTAAGCCAGACATTGCGTATCAATACTAGAATAGTTTAGATCCGGGGTCACCAAACTTTCTGAAAGTGCAAGCGACTTTAAAATGTACTAATTAGTCTGAAGGGCTACCAGTTTGAAAAGCACTTCTTAAATACAAAATGTTCACGGTTTCACTTTAATCAGAGAGTAAGATAATGCGGGAAGTTTAGCAGTAACTTAAAAAGGTAGGAAATGTTTAAGATTTAACATGCGACACTTTATTTTCATAATGTATGCAACTGTTTTCCTATTTTACAAGTCAATAACAACTTTGAATTAATTGTAAGACATGTAACCTTTAAAGAATTTAATAAATATGTAAAAAAAAAAATTTAAATCTACAACCCATGCACTAAATATACAAAAATTAAAATAATTTGTCACAAGGTTTCAGTGAAAACAAACATTTAAAGATGACAACTTTAATACAAAGACTTGAAAAGTGCAGCAGTATTTATCTCTACTAAGGCTCTGACTACATCAGGCATCTGTATTTATCTTTGTGAGTTTGAAACCGAAAAAATGAATTAGATTTTCGACTGATCTCATTGGTGACTAGAGTTCCTGTTAGAACAGGCCAGAGGGCACCTCACATGGTACCCACATAGTGTACCCTGTTGGTGACCCCTGGTTTAGATGGTCTGGTGAGGTGTAATATTCCATGTATGACAATGTGCTGAGATTATCATCTGAGAAACATTCTTACCAGCATCCAGCACCTGGGGCTCCCAGCATTGGTCCCACATACTATAAATGTGTTGTTCACTTTCTGAATGACTGTGATGAAATTGTCACACTCCAGCTGTGAAACAAAAACAAACATGAGTGATGAGACGTGAAAAAAAAAGATAATTCATTTTGCAGAGGCAGGAAGTGGAAGTGAACAACTGCACTGATTGGTGAAGGGCTCAGGCATTAACAAGTGGAAGAAACACACAACGGCAACATGATTGGAAGCCAAGGAAAAAACAGAGAAACAGACCTGAAGACTACAGTGGAAGGGAAGTAGGAAGAAATAAAGCTAATCCACAACACAAAACTGATGATGAGAAAAAACGAGAAGGTAATAAATGAAGGAAAATAATGAAGGAACTTGTGGACGCTGACAATATTCTGAACTTATTTGTGAGAAAAAGAGGCCAAAAACTGCTTCCTACAAAGCACTATTCTTCATAGGTTATTGTTCATTAAAAAAAGAGAGAAAGCTAATCTATCTTCATATCACTGGACAGAGGATGACAGCTGGGCTCTGGGCTGAAAATGTAATAATCTTGGTGGCACTCAGTTGAGTCTAGTGTGTCCTGATGTGTCTCGAGTAGAAAAATGTAATCACTTGGAAGGTGGTTACATTTTTTTCTACAATAATTTGCCATGCTAGAAAGCCCAAGCTGTCTGGAGCAGGTTATGTACTCAATAGGAGTTAAAGCTGATATCTGGAGTTTCTGAGAAATCTATGTTCATGTATGATTCTTTTAAAATGCAAAAAAATACCTAACTAGTCTTTACTACTAGCCTTCATCCTATAGACCCCAATACAAATGCAAGAAAGTGCCGACTTTGACTTCCTGGAGCGGGCCACTGTCAATCAAAGTGAATGTGCGTGCACCGTCACAACAGCAAATAGGTATAACAAGTATAAAGCTTCTACTAAAAAAGGAAAGAAATGTCCTGGTACAAAGCTTGTGGATAAACGTCTTCGTGACCCCAACAGAATTTATCTTGGAGCTGCTTGTCAAAGGTGGAGGGACTTGCTGCTTTTAAAAGAATTCCAAACAGTCCAGGATTTGGTGACATTTCTCATGGACAGGTAATAAACATGTTTTAATCAAAAGTTATGGCACCCTAACAATAAATGTGTAGTTTTTGTAGTTATGCGACTTTGTTATGTTTTGCAATGCGCATGCACAAACGTAGAGGAGTAGCTTCTGGTAGATTGGCAGAGGCAGGGGAGGAAGTGCAGTTGTTGAGGGCGGGACATCGAGACGTTCTCTCAGAAACTCTGGATGGCAGCTTTAACAGAGCATCCACTGACTAATCACAACCATTACCAAACACTTCACCTAAAACTGAATCTAACCCATGGCGTACTTGATGATGAGTTAAACTTCGGGTTCTTGCTTGAGGGATTAGATCACCTGCTGCACTGCTCCGATGATGCCAACTTTTATTGGCTAGCATTTTAGATTTGTCACATTTGAAGACAGAAAAAAAGAGAAAGCCTTGAAGTTTTATAGTTTAGGCTAACATTACGCTGTCATTATCTGTCATTACGGCTGTCATTAAGTGTTGTTCGCTAAATGATGACACCTTTGGAGCTATGTTGGCATTTTTTGGGGTTAGATGGAGGGATCTAGTGGGGTTAGGATTTGGGTAGGTTTAGAGGCTAGGGTAATGAAGGGTTAAGGTTAGCGTAGGGTTGGGTTAGGGGTTAGGGTAACTGAGGGTTAGGTAACGAACAACACTTAATGACAGCCTTCATGACACCTTATTCATACTAATGACAGATTACGTGTCACAATAATGATGGTGTAAGGTCAGCCTAATGTATAAAACTTCAAGTAAAGTATTACTGAATTATGTTTGTGCCACTTTTTTACACTCAATAGTTTATACCAAAGTGTAAAAACTGTACACTAAAATCCCCTTATGGCAGTTTTAAATCTTGGTGTGGGAATTACAATCCCACTAATTTACATTTTAAATTATTTATTTTTTGTGCAGCTCATAGCTACAGTATTCTTTATTTTATGTCTCTTTCCCTTCCATTTATTCAGAATAGCTGTTTGTCCTTCCAGTGTAAAGGATGCTGCTCTACTAATATTGCACTCCCACTCCCCCCTTCTAGACAAGAAAACCTTGACAGAAATGACTTGATAAGTGTTGCCAAGTTGCCAATAGAAACCCAAGCGAGCTCTCATATTCAGAATGATTGCAGAGATTAAAAAAAAAAAGTGCAAAACACTTAAAAAAAAAAGAAAAGAGGCATAGAGCTTGTGTGTAGGAAGACATGTAGGTGGTTTCAAAGGTGATTATGCGTGGGATGGAATTTAAATTTAGTTTTATTTTTTGGTGGCATGTTTGTGCATATCTCTGAAGATAAGGTTCCTTTTCTGTTTGGACAAAGATTTGATGTGAGGCACTTCTATTACAAAAGTCACATTTAGTGCATTTGACTTTCAGGCAATACAGGAAGTAGCTAATGGGAATGACTTGTAATGACCAGGCAGTTTTGGTCCACTTTAAAGTGTGCACCATCAAAGAGAATCAATAAATTGAAAAAAAAATAAAAAATAAAAAAACCTGATGTAAACACACAGCAGTACCAGCCAAACTGAAATGAGTCACTTGGACTATCCGTTTGTGGAAAACAGCCTTAAGGACAAACATCATAATGCACGTCCAAATTCTTAGTGATATCTTCGAGAATCAAATCGAACAGCCTTACAAATCTATACAGGAAAATTGTTTTTAAAAGAATGAAATGCATTAACAATGTTGCCTCTTGGATGAAAAGAGACACTGAAGAAACATCTAATCTTTTCCAGACAGGTTTTGTTCCCCACCAGGTCTACAGTGACTGAGAAACTTCCTTAAAATCAAAGAAATCGATCAAAACGGACATGTTATTGTCCACATTTTACCTCAGATTTTAAAAGGTGATGGTGTTGCCGTCTGTTAAAAAAAAAAAAAAAAAAAAAAAAAAAAAGAATTGAAAAGTGGAAAGTTAAGGAGAGGATTTGAAGGATTCCCCATTGTAGATGAATAGAAAAGTGTGAAAGATATTACAAGTAAAATATGAACCTTATATGGAAGTTTGTAATCTCTGCTTTTTCACACTGAAATGGTTCGATTGACTTAAAAATTACATGAAGAAGTAAGTAAATGATTAGATGTTGTCAAAGAAGCCTGCATTGACAATAATAACCTAGGTTTTGGGTGATGTCTTTCCCATCTCTATCTCACTCACCCGTGCTCTAACCTTGACAACATTGTGGTGCAGAAAAAAAACTTGTGTTTTATCAGTTACTCAACGTGAGTAAATTACCTTTTGTCTTCTAACTTATATCCAATGCATTCAATCATGCATCCTATTAAGTGTCCCTATTTACTCTGACTCCTGTCAGGGGAACCGTTTACTGCCTATTGAGGAAAGAAGAAGAGGCACAAATGGACAGGTTGCCTATAAGTCACAGAGTCCAAATAACTTGATCTGGAGCATTAGCTCTACCACACCATGACCCTGATAAGGTGTTATACAGCTTGTGCCTTCTCAGCCTCTAAGGCTGTGTTTGAAATGGCACACTCCGGACTATGCACTACGCACTCAATGAGTATAAACTGTCTACTATACACCATAAGTATGGTTAGGATGATGACCATTTCCACTTAAGTATATTTCCAAGTTTTCCAAGATGCATTTCAAATAGGGATGTAACGATTCACTCAACTCCCGATACGATTCGATTCACGATACTGGGTTCACGATACGATTTTCTAACGATTTATTTTACAAAATGGGAATGTTGACAAATGACTGAAAAATATTCCTTTATTTTTTTGGGGAAAATACTATACTATTTTCCTTTTATTTTTCATTGTCAAAAGAATCCCTTGATAAACTATTCAAAATGATGCAATTTAACTAAAAATAAATCTTGAATGAAATAAATAAAGTTATAATACAAATGAAGAAGCCTATTAATTTAAATTCTGGTTCTATAATAAACAATTCAAAACTGCGTAATAGTTCTTTTTCTTTTTAAATGTGCAACTGAAAATGTATTTTGTGCCTTAACAATTGGACTTTTAAAAAAAACCAAAAAAAAAACAGTCATTTTACTGTATTTACGTCAGATATTTGTTTAGACCAGCAGAGGGCGCTGGTAACCCAGTGGTCGGTTGGCATGCAGATATTCCACCAGTGAAGAAGAGAAGCTATGCTAGCAGACAGAGTTAATAGAAAAACCTGACTTTTACAGATATTCACATAATATTACAGATATTCTTTCGGTGCTAAAGGAGTAAAGAATCATTTATGAACATGTTTAATAGTAAATGGCGGCCAGAAAGAAAATAGTAGCAGATTCCGCCCGTCACGTCCGCTTCTGGAAGGATTAATATATAGTGCCCTCTGCTGGTTAAAAAAAGTACTGCGATTCAATTTTCAGAGCATCGATGTGAACCGTGGTACCTATGAATCGATTTTTAACTGCCTTACGATTAATCGTTACATCCCTAATTTCAAACCTACAACGACCACAACCTGAAGCACACTGAGGCTAAATATCTCCTTTGCCACCTTTGAAAGCTCTGAAAAAATTTTAAGAGAGAAAGTGACCAAGAAGAATATTAACATGTGGTCATTTGATCCATAAAACACATTTCATGCCGACATTTTGGAGATTTTCAGAGAGCCGTCATTGTGGCACTAACAAAACTTCCGGTTAACGTCCAAACAAGAGCCATATTTACAAAAGGGTTAAAAAACTAGACAAGAAGAGATGCTTTTGTTTTGAAAAGGGGATGTTTGAATTTTTAGTTAGAAGCCGTTCCAGGACGATTTTAGGTTCTGCTTGCAATGCATGATGGGGGGGATGAGTATGACTAGTGTGCCCACCATGAGTACTTCAAATATGTCCCCATACATTATACATCCAGGTTTTTCTCATGCACTCAGTCTGTCCATGCTATCTAATGTGAACGCACTACATAACATCTTTGAAGTCATACTTTGTAAGAGTAGTCCGTTAGTATGTGATTTCGAACACAGCCCTGCAGTCCCTTTTGCCTCTTTGATTTCTTCATCTTTAAAATAAATCATTTGAAAATCTTCATTTTTGTTGCATGGCATATTTAAATGTTGTCGCCCCCTCTCTCAACAAGGAGATTATTGATTATTTAATTTTATTTAGATTTTGGTACATTGTTTCTCTTGTGTTAAGTATGGATTAACTATGTTGTTTGAACTGTGTTTCTGTTGTAATATACTGTGTGGAAATTCTGAGAGTCTAAGTCCAGGCTTAATGCTTTGTTTTGTCAGTAATTATTGTTATTTGTCATACTTATTCTCTTTTGTCTTGTTGTATTCTCTCTTCGCCTGTATTCGCCTCAGGTTAATGTTCTGTATTGGGGGCCATAACATTAAGGATAACATGGTAAATAGACAGGTAAATATTGTGCTAGCAATGCATAGTATTTGGGTCATGGGGAGTGCACCCACTTCTCTCATCTGCTCCATATCTATGCAGATTTATTTTTGCTTGTTACTGTGTTACTGCAGTATGGAATAAAAAAGAAATACTTTTTAGTTCAGTCCTTGGCAGATTATCACGTTTAAAATGGAAATCACAGCATGACTCACAACCAATGATGATGATGATGATGTTGGTGATGAGAGACTAGATGACATTGGTGATAACACACTGATGGTGGCAGATAGAAGTGGTCTTCAGACGGGATGGAGGTGCTGACTGGGAGTTTTTACCTCAAGCGGAGCGGCCTTGGCTTTGCAGGTATCAATCGCAGTCTGATCAGATGCTGCCGGGATCTGCAGGAGAAGGAGAACGTTTACTTTGTGTCAGGTTATTTCACACTGTGACCTTGTTACAGCGAAGAAAACACAACCCTCGCAGAAAAATCCAGATTGTTACATCATAGTATTGCTTTCTTTCCCCTTCCCTGGATTCATGAGTTATTTCATTCGTGTAATTCACATCCTTTTACCAAAAGCCTACTAACCTTCTTTTCAAATTCACCCAGGGGTAAAAAATTACCTTGATGTTTTTGAGTACACAAAGGTTGTAATAGCAGTAAAAAGAGGGCTATTCAGATGGAAGATCAATGCGTTCCTTGGAGGAAATTACGGAGCGTTGTCATTGAGGCAAACGAGTCATAGTTTAATACCTCAGGCCCAAATGCGAATGTCATTTGATGGTTTGTGGTCACACTTTTGGCTTCATGTGCACCTTAGAAATTACAGTTCAACTTTGTAAAAACCGAAAAAAATAAGGTGGTTTGTCATTGATGGAAGTGACAGGAATTGATTCTGCCTTAGAGGTGCTTTATACCTAAGAAACAAGGCAAACGTACCCTTACTTTACTAGTGTTAAAAAATTGCATTGTACAGTACCTTGTCTTGGCCTATGCTCCAAGACAAAATACAATACAACCTTTAATTTTTAAAGGAAATAATTCTGACTGGTAAACCAACTTCATTTTTTCAAAAATATTAGATATGTAAACCAAACACACTCATTCTACGAGGTCTGAAACTATGGATTAAATTGCCTAAAAAACTGAGGAACTCAACAAATGTGTATGTTTTTTTTTTTTTTTAAACCCACTAAAAACCCTGTTGTACATGTGAGATCATGTATGTTCTATTACTGTTTTCATTATTAAACCCAATAAACTCTCACATTTTCAACCAATTCTAGCAAGTTTAGTGTCAATGTTTTTTTTTCTAACTTTTCAACTTTTTAACCTATTTAACTTTTTAACTCTTCATTTTCCCTATCACATTTTTAACATTTTAAACCTTCAACTTAGAACTTCAACTGATTTCAACCATTCAACATTTAACATGTTCACTTTCAGCTAAGACCTTCAACCCATTTCAACCTTATTGTTAATGTTAAGCTATTGCTAGGTTATTGCCATTGCTAGGCTAATGCTAAGCTAATGCTAAGTTAATTAATGTTAGGTTAATGCTAATGCTAGGCTAGTGCTAATGTCAGGCTAATGCTAGCGCCATGTTAATGTTAATGCTAGGCTAATGCTAATGCTAGGCTAATGCTAACGCTAGGCTAATGCAAATGCTAGGCTAATGCTAAGCTAATAAAGTGCGACGGAGGCCAGCACCTGCATCCTCACTTGCATTTTCTTCAGGAAATGAAAATATTCTAGTTGTATTTGTAATTGTATTTCATTCTATTTTTGCTTAATGAAGGATCCCAGGAAGATTAGCAACCACTATGGTGGAAACTAATGGGGATCACAATAAACAATAGACAATTATAGATTTAAAAAAGTCAAGAATATCCTCCATTTTTTTAAGTTTTAGTTTAACTAATAAAAATATTAAAATAAAGACAAACATATGTTTTTAATAGCTCAGATTTTGCAAGTTTGTTTAATTTGTTGTATAATGAAACACCTCCTGGAAGCGTACAAAACATTTAAGTAACTAAAACACACCTCGACCATCACCCTAATCCTTAAACCTGTGAGCCGTTAAATAAGACACCAAATCATATATAATGCTTCCCAGGTGCTACATTGTGGCTGTCTGAGTATACACTTATTATGTAAATGCCAATGTGTGACACTTTAGTCAAACTTATTTTCTTCTTCACTAAACCAAAAAGTCAAGTTTTCACGCTTGGTTGAATCAGGACGGCATTTAAAGCCTCTTCAGTTTGTTGGCCTGAAGATGACACCGGTGGCCACACGCCGTGTAATTTTAAGGCAGCGCTGACATTATTAGCTATGTGAGCTACGCTTTCTCCCCACACATACACACAGAGGACGGTGGCTTCATTAAAGTATGCATGACCGGACACACTCCAGCTCCCTGTGGATCTCTGCTGCTGCAGTGCTCCATAGCAGCAGGCTGGCTGTCCCCAATAATTATCTGTTTTATTCGGCTTTAACATAACGCCTCCACAGCCTTGTCACACTTATGCGTTGTATGTTTTCTTGCTTTTAGCGATTCAACGTCAAGCACCAATGTGTCTTCATAAAACACTAACAAATACAAACACTATTTATCTCTAACATTATAACTACCTAATAATGCTAAATATTATAAATATGGTTTTAGATATTGAAGAATAAACCCAACTTTTAACACAGACATGGCATGGGTTAGTGGTGACCATCTGTCTAATTTGAGTACAGTATGTGCGGGACCCAAAGTAAATTCCAAAATAAAACACAAAATGACAGAAAAATTACTCAAAAAACACACATTGACAAGAGCAGTACACAAAATGACTCACAATGCACAAAACAAAAACAAAAACACACAAAACAACTAAAGAAAACACACAAAATAAGAGGAAATCACACAAAAAATGGCAAAAACACACAAAAAAACCCCCAAAAAAACACATAACCTTATATTATTTCCTGTATTAAAGCTCTGATTGATCATTCTTTTAAATGCTTACATGAATGTTCATAACATGTCCTCTAATGTAATAAAGGTTGCTCATTTCTGCTCTAATAGCTGCCAAAATATTACATAGTGAGTTAACCTATGTAGGAATGTGTTTGTTCCTCGGTGCACAGTAGGCAACAGTTTATTTAACATAAAGATCAATTAATTAAAAATAAAAATAATAGCATTACATTGGTCAATATATAATTAAATTTAAATTAATCCAATACTTTGGTAATACATGATGAAAGACAATTACTTGCTTTAGAATTTGTAATATTCCCAAAGCTATAAAAATGCAACATCTTCCAGGAACAATAATTCTACAAACATCCATCAGTTGGTGCCGTGTCATGCAAAAAGTTGTACCTGCAGGTCATGAACTCCTCTGTCTGTGAATGTCAGCACGTAGATCATGGCCTGGCCACCGACGTACAGCATGTCCGAGCCCTCCTGGTGGTACATGCTGAGGTAGTTCTCAGGTTTGGTGAAATGGAACCTGGATGGCTCTGTGGAACAAGGGATGAGCATGAAGAGAAGAGCTGTGTCAGATCAGATTGAAGCTCCTCAGTTCAAAATGGTTCAAACCGTTTCCACAGGAAAAACATTTATTTAATGTTGATGTCGGCCTAGAAACAGCTGACTGGACCATTCCCAGAGGAGCAGTGTGCAGCTGTTCTATAATAGCGCAGGTATATTTGTTAGAAACACATGTTCTGATTCCAATTTGGATTCTTCCATCGTGTATGAGGTTGAGGAGAAAATGAGAGGGGAAAAAACTATGGTGCTTTTTGGTTGAAAACCATTGTCTGTACTGTTATCTGATAAAGGTCACATGTCATGCTATTTTTCACCCATCTCCATTTGTTCTAAGAACCCCAAAAACATAGTATTTGAGGTTTATTTTCCCAATCTCGCCTGTTTTCCAGAGTTTTAGTCTCTAAAAAGTCACTTTCTGAGGAACTCTACACAAACAGGCTGATTTGCGAACTTCTGCAAATTTATGAGTGGGCGTGTCTTTATACGGGACACTGACTTCCTGCTCACATGGTGACATAGGGCCAGAGGACGGCCCGCCCTCCTCCCACCCACTCCGTAGCCGAGCTCATGATGCTTTATAAACACGAGACCGGACGTTCACCAGTACATACATAGACTGGATACGTAGAACTGCGCGAAGGACGCTGAAATGTGTCTGTTTACATGTCAATCACAGCAGAGAGCTTTCAGCTCACTGCCACAACAAATTCGTCATCAAAGTGGGAACGCATCATCAAATTGGAGCTAGGTGTTTGGGCTCACCTTGCAGTAAGAAAGGAGCATATCACCCTCTAACTATTGAGGGAATCAATGAAATAAACACTTTGGGCATGTGTATGAAGCCCTAATAGCACTTTAATCATGTTTAAAGCACAGAAAAGTTGATTTAGCGTAACATGGGCCCTTTAAAGAGTCACTGAACCCCAAAATTATTTTTTGTCTGCTGAAAACCAATGAATTTAAGTAGGAAGTAGTGTTGCGGATTGGTTCTAGTCCAACTCTTGACATTTTAGTCAAATTATTTAAATTTTGCTAATGTTGTTGTAAAAATGTAAAAGTGACTGCCCTCTATGGGATGAAACCTGGCGATTATTATCAAATTTTGTTGTTGGTTGAGAATAGTGGCCGAAGACGTTTTGGAGACTTCTTACGTCACGAACCACCACAGTTAGCTCCGCCCCTCCTATTAAAACTAGCGCCTGTGGACTGATTGATTTTATAGCTGCTTTTACAGAGTTACTGGGTGTGTCTTAACTGCTCCAGGAGCCCCGCCCATAATCAAGGCAATTTTTGCATTTTCCAGCCCAGACGCACGTCAGCCAAAACCTCAGGGTTCAGTTCATCTTTATAGTCATTGTTGCTCACTTTAGGTCCTTGAAAGCCTCTGATGGTTGATGAATGGTTTTCTGGGTGACTCCACTCTTATAAACCATATCAGGATATAAGGCTATAATGGAGAGCCAATTGATGCCAATTTATTATTACCTCCGTCAAGAAGGGTCATATTTTCACACAATATGTATTCATTTATTTGTTTGTCTGTTAGCAGGATTACATCAAAAGTACTTAATAGATGTTGAGAAAAGTTTGAACCAAAGATGAACTTTACACCTTGGAAGATTCCATTATATTTTGGAGGGAATCCAGATCAATATACTGATTCTGAATTGGTTTGAAAAATAAAAAGAGTGACTGATCTTTATGAAATTTGACTCGGTTATGTCGGGTTGGTTCCTCAATTACCCCGCATAGTTTCTACATTGCGCATTTCATCGCAATTTTTCTAAAAAAATGGGGGTGCCCATTCATTTCGACCTATTGTATCGTTATTAATGGGGATAGACATTTTGGTAACACTTTACTTGAAGTTTGATACATAAGACTGACATTACGCATGATGAAGGTGTCATGAAGGCTATCATTAAGTGTTGTTTGCTAAATTATGACACCTTTGGAGCTATGTTGGCATTTTTTGGCTTAGGTGGAGGGATCTAGTGGGGTTAGGTCGGGTTTAGGTTAGGGTAAGGAACAACACTTAAAGAGTAACTGCTTTGTGCTGACCTGCCACTAGGAGGGAAATTTAAAAAAATGCCTTGATTATGGGTGGGGCTCCTGGAGCAGTTAAGACACGCCCAGTCTATACCATACAATCTCCAATGAACAATCAATGCATCGCTAACTAGCTACTCATTCCTCAATATAGCTCTCTGTTCACTCTTCTCTCCATCCAACCTACTCACCACAGACTGTAGAGCCCACAGGTGCTAGTTTTTTATAAAAGGGGCGGGGCTAACAGTGCTTGTTTGTGATGCAAGATGGTCCCAAAACGTCACATGATCTTAGTCAATAGCAAAAATCAATTGTAATAACCGGGTAATAGAGGGCAGTCACTGACGTTTTACTACAAAATATGCCAAATTAAAATACTTTGACTATAATTTTGAGAGTTGGACCAGGATTAATCAACAGTACTACTTCATACCCAAAAAGATTTGTATTCAGACACCTTATTCATGCTAATGACAGCGTAATGTCAGTTTTATGTATAAAACTTCAAGTAAAGTGTGAAAGATCACGGTACCATGTTCAGGAGAACTGATCCACATAACTGAGAATAGAAAAGAGGATATCTGGCGCTTTGCGGATGTTTGCACTCTTGTTTTTAGAAGCTGAGGAGTAGAGACACAGGGGCCCCTTAAACCTGATTGATCCCAGGTTCAGGGCACATAAGAGGGATGTGACTGCATGGTAAACCCATCGATGCACATGGAAAACTAACTGTGCACCGCTGGGTTTTTCTTCTTACACTGACTGAACCATGTTGTGCCTTTAATTGTCTCACAGTACACAGAGGGCTACGGCCAAACACTGACTGAGGTGTTGCAGTGAAAGGGCATCCCGACAGGCTGTGAAAGGTCTCTGAGATAATTGTGTGAACAAAGCCTGATGCAGACTTGGTTTTGGAACACAACTCAGACACCTCCAGGAGGCTGTAGAGTACATTTAGTTACACCTCCCCAGAAGTGAAAGTAACGGATTTAGTGCTCACGTTACTGTAATTGAGTTGCATTTATGGGTACTTTTTGAGTATATTTCTAAATCAGTAATTTTACTTGTACTTGAGTACGTTTTAAAAGAAGTAATTAGTTACATTTCTACACTCAACCGTTACTAAGTCAATTATTATTATTTTTATTTTAAAATGATCAACGGACATTGTGAAACTACAAAAAATGAAATGACCATCAAATGCATGACATCATAGCCGACCAATCAGATTAAACGTAATGCACTGCTGCGGCAAAACAGCATTGACTGGAGGTTATTTCAGCCTGATCATTTTTTTTAATATATTTTGAATTGAATTCATTGGTGTTATTTTATTTAAAAAAAATAATTGTACATTTTGACAAACCTTTTTTGTGGAAAATAAATTAAGTTCCAACTGTGCAAGACTTAATCTCTTAATTTTTAAGTTTAAGAATGAGATGTTTACTGTACTGTTTACAAGATTTATTGCCAAAAATACGTAAGTAACTTTTACTTTTAGTACTATTTAATTGAGCTACTTTTTACTTGTACTTGAGTATACTATGGATGACTAAAGTTACTTCTACTTGTTATGTACAATTTCAATCAAATAACAGTACTTCTACTTGAATATGATATATCAGTACTCTTTCCTACACTGTAACTGTGCATTAGAAATCTAAAAGCCTGTTTTTGTTGTTGTTGTTTTGTTTTTAATTAACAGAATAAGTCAACACCTACAAATCAAACGGCTATTCTCAATAGGGTGAGCTACAAAAATAAATTAGACTTCATAAGATCACATTTTCCAACCTTTTTATGAGCCTTCTGGTTTAATTTGGTTCCTCCCTATGAGACACTTCACTATTGATTTAGTCAACACACACCTCTGCTGTCTGAAAGCTCTGCATCAATACAGCCTCATTGTTAAGACCTCACGGACAAGAGAATTTCCTCTCATCTCTCGTAAATGAAGACGATGTCCCATCTAAGAGCCAAGTTGAAGCAGTTCAAGTGGTGGTGATGCATGTTGCCAACCAACCAACAACGTTTCTATGGAAACAGCCGCCTCATTCTTTGGTGAACATGTAATCAATTATGGTGGAACTTCAGGAGGTGAAAGAAAGCTTCACCTCCTGCTTTTAAATATGCGGTGAATAATTGGGTGTGCACACAAATATAACGCACACACCGTTTCGTTCACCTGTTGCGTGTGATTAACTATGATGAGAAGAGGCACAAAATGGGTGGAGATCACCCGGTTTAAATAAAGGGTTGGAGCTCATGTTGGAGCGCAGAATGGCCACAAGTGTAAACGTGTTCTTGTAAGAGGAGAATAAATATACATTATTGAATTATAACAAATAAATGTGATCATAACCCGAGAAACGCAATATGATGAGAGGCTGTGTGAGGAAGTAAATGGCAAGGTAAGGAAGAAAGGAAACAATAGATTCAGTTGTTCCAAAAAAGTTGAATCGAGCAGAAAATATCTGTTTATCCATTATTATCCTTTTATTTTGATGACATCTCTTCCTTGGAACATTCACTGCAGCCAACGCAATTCAGTACCAGCTTTGGTAAATCACATTGTTTGTGCTAAACTGATCTATTTCAACGTCCTTCGCTCAATATTTTTGGCAAAAACAACCACGTCATTACTTGGTTAGAGAAAAACACGACATAGATTGTTCATGTTTTCTTTGACACAATCTTCGTTGCACTGGTTGGTAAATCAACTGCAACATGGACAGTATGTGCATTCAATTAAATTAGCACACTTTTTAATGCACTTTAAACAACCACTGCTGTTCATAATTCCAGCAAGTTCACTTTGTTTTCTCTTTTGAAATAATATGTTAGCGTTTCATTTATTCAGAAAACTTTTTACATGAAATTGACTTTGATCTTCTGACATGTTACGGCTGCCAAACTGTCAGTACAATTTTTACTCTCCCACACCTGGGACTCTCTTCTCCAGAAACCATCGGGCGACAGGTTGGCCACGCCTAAAAAGACCTCATAAGGACCCATGAATGCGATCAGTAGATGCCTCTGAGGAAGACTGAGAGTTGGCAGTTGAAACATGTCAGGAGATCAAAGTACATTTCAAAGTAAATGTCCTGAAAAAGGTTGTCTGAATAAATGAAACCTTAACATATTAGCCACTGCTGTAAATGCAGAGCAATATTTTAGATAGTATTTTCATTATTTATTGTGTGTGGGCGCATGTGTTTAAACCTGAGTGACTCTGGTGTTTCTATGACCTTTTAACCATGTATTATTTTCCACAAATGTCTGGTCAAACCTTTTTGGAGTTCAGAATATGCTAATTAAAAAAAAAAAAAAAAAAAAAAAAGAAGAAATAAAGTTGTGTATAACTGATAAATGTATCAGAAAGAGAACATTTTCAAACATTTAGATTAGCAACAATGACAGCACTTCAATTACGCATCTGTGTGGATAGAATATCAGATGCCATTTTCCATATACAGTAACTTCCTTACAGAACACATGGTCGTCAGTTGTGAAGATGAGGTGTAAAACATGGAGGCGGAACATTCACTTGCACTTTGTAATGATGTATTCAGGCCCCCGGCTGAGAGAGAAGGTCAGAACAAACAATGAATGGACAGAACGCTCTCTCTGTGAGATTTTATTTTCCCATCTTTGGTTTTAAAGCCCTCACTCCCTCTTTGGTTAGTCTGTATTTCCTGCATTACTGTCTATTAACATTTCTCCCAACAATTCACTGAAGTTGTAATTAGATTCCATGTGACGAGGGCCAATTTTGACAATTTGAATGTCATCTGGAACTGGCATTTTGGGTTTAATCAAATAAACCCTTTTAATGACATAATTGTGGTGAAGCATACGTGGCTGGATGATGCTCTGGTGTCTTATCTCTGCTAATAAATTAAAATATCACATCAGGAAAAGAAATTGTAAAGGGAAACTCCAGAGATGAGATATTCATTTAGGGACTAAACACTTTGATTAGGGACTTCCTAGTATCCAGTGTGAAAAAAAATGACTAAGATTTCCATAAACTAACTCAAATTCCTAATCCTGATGTTGGAGAAGTAATCAACTGAGTAGAAACCTGCTTTAAAACCAGATAGATTCAGGAACCCTTGAGGCTCACAATAACTATGTTAAAATGTTCACTTATACTCAAATTAGCAGTGAGGCGAGCCTGATCATTTTGGCCCAATTTAACGAACCTAAAGCAACTGCTTCTAATGACTCTGTGAAGGATAGTGAGGCATAATTCACTTAAAAAGAGCATTCACCTGCACATTATAGACTTATTGTCACCAAAATGGATCTTTCCTTACACCGCTATATTTTTATAAAGTGGCTTTAGTGGCAGTGCTGATAAGCAAGGCAGCACTTAACTCACAACATAAAGAGTTAAAGACATTCGATCTAAAGAGGCTTAGATTCACTGATGAAAGGAATCCGAAGACATTTTGGGCCATTTTGTTGTGGGAATGATGGGTTTGGATTGGATTGGAAAAACTTTATTGTACCCCAGGGGCAATTTGGTTTGCAGCAGAGGTCCATGCAGGCAATACATTCACAAAAACAGCACAATGACATAGGTACGTACATATACAAGAAAACTACCATGGATATCATCATGATGGACGTGAGTAGGATGAGGGACACAAACACCAGCAGTACATCCTAAAAATGTATAGGCAACATTGCCAACAGCTCATGGGTGAGAGAAAATTGCCCTTTGATGGGATGGTTATTGGTTTGAATCCCATGCCTGACATGAGAACTAAACTAACCCCTACAACAGGGGTGTCATCCTCATTTTAGTTCAGGGGGGCCAAAAACAAAGCAGTTTCATCTCAAGTGGGCCACAGATTTTATACAGGAAAAAAATGAGTAATTTCATTTTTAACATTATTGTGTCATAGTTTGCACTTACACGTATACAAAAAATACTAAATATGTAGGAAACCGACAATATCCAAGCAGGAAGTGATGGATATCAGTCCCAACAGGATCTTCACTTTAAATTTCCGAGGTTTAATTTACATGAATGATTCATGTTTTCTCTATCATTTGTACTTTCTCCTGCAGGCCGAAATGGATGCTCAAAAGGGCCGGATTTGGCCCCCGGACCATGAGTTCAATGCGTGTGCCCTACATTAAGCAATGAATGTTGCACAGTTGCTGCCCACTTGGTTGAAATGAAAACACATATTTCACATTAATGTGTCAAATACTGAATGTGACAGATTAGTCAAAACAGAAATATCCCTCTCATCCAATATTAGTGCCTGACCTAAAAACAGCATTTCTGGAAAAAAATATAAAACCCCCCCAAAAAAAACACATCCTCAACCTTCATTGTAATAATCATGTGTTGATAATGAGTATTGATGAGCTCTACTCCCTGTTCTCTAAAAAATGAACATGCATGAATGAAATCTAATCCAAATGAATTTCAGATTGCTGTGTTTTACTGTTCAGAGGAGCTTTCAGTCTCTCCACGCTAGGAAGGCAAAGGATTAGAGCAGAATGACTCTGTATGCCTCTTAACTGCATCTCACACATTGCACCTCAAAATGAACCAAACGCTGGAGCAATGTTTGCTGTAGCTGCTTAGAATTATGTTTATACTGAAAACTAAAACCTTTGGAGAATGAACACCTTGAACCCTTTAGGGTGGAAGGATGAGGGATGTGTTTCTGCTGGTTGTGAAAAAACCCTCCAATTTGATTGCATTCTTATTTTCCCTCTTTTTTTTTTAAGTTGAACGCACTCATTGTAATTGAATTGCAACAAAAGGCATGCCAATGGGTTGCAGTTATGCACCCCTTTTTGCACCCGCTTGCACTATTTCTCATAAATATTACACCTTTAAATTATGTACAGTACCAGTAAATGGTTCTAATTGAGGCCTAAAAATCACCATAAATCCTTAAAACCTTTTCCTTGAGACCAAGATAACCTGCCAAATATTCCCATTTGGTCAAAGGTTTTCCAAAATGTGGACATTTCACTGTTAGTAGACATGGGAGCTGTACGAGGGGCTGATATTTATCCCCGTCTTGTTTCTTCTATCAGCCTGTGCGTCTCTAAAATTGCGTCACACACGCATTTTGATTGATATATCGTGCACGTCCAAACCTGTCATCTGTTGTATTGTGGAAAAAGAAAAGAACAGCAGCAGAGGTGGGGGTGGATGTTGATGGGGGGCCTTGGGGTTGGGGTCGGAGGCGGGGTGCGCTGGATACTCAGCTTCTTTGGGCTTTCTTGAGTGTGTATGTGGGGGACAGTGGTTGCCTCTCAGATTGGGATTTTGAGGGCGTCTGGGGTGCTGCTCGGTCGTGGGGGGTGGCCTTGGGTTCCTTGGCCCCCGCTCTTTCTGCTGGCCTGGCTGCATCTTCGGGCCGGGGGCAACGCTTGGGTTTGCAGTAGCGGTTCTTGCACAAACATTGGTCTACAATACACTGGCATGCGTTGGGCTGTGGGATAAAACTCGTACTGGGCTTAACCTTGGACACGTTGATCGCAAATACCTGTTTTAGGTACTACCACTCACTCCTTCCATCTGTCCACAGCCACCACCATTATACCTAAGCTCCACACTTGGCACCAGACTGGTTTTATTACACAACACAATAAGCACTTCACATCTCACTCTCACTTTAAAATAATCAACTCTTCTCCATCCTTTCCATTTCCTACCCTGACTCCCTCTTCCCTGTTCCCTTCCCCCTCACCCAGGTGTAACGCTGCCCTCTCTTTTTATATTCTCCCTATAATAAAGTGTTTCTTAGCCTTCCTTAGGGAGGGCTGATGATGGTCACAATTATGCAATAAAATAATTTCATGTATTTAATTGCAATAACAAAACATGCATTGCTGTCTTTAAAAAGATTGCACTCCTTGTAGTGTTGACCTTCGATGGCATGTGCAGGCAAAAAAATAATAATAATAAAACGGGAGCAGATACAGATACGCACACGCACCATCTCTATTGATTGCGGAATACATTAGTGGTATTATGTGTGTGTGTGTGTGTGTGTGTGTGTGTGTGTGTGTGTGTGTGTGTGTGTGTGTGTGTGTGTGGTGCTGAAGGCGTGAGTAGAATATTAACTAGAACCGCGCTTGGAAATAACCAGCCATGTTTTTTTCTCGTTTTCTTTTGTATTCCTATACATTTTTGAACGTATTAGCCTAATATGTAGATGATGGAGGATTTGTTTCCCCTTTTCTTGACAATCATCTGCTGCAGTGTCCATGGAGCAGATGCTCCCGCATTGCAGCTCCAAAAAGGACGCAGGAGCCACAGCGGCTATGTCAACTTCCACAGGTCCATAATTCACCCTAACGGGGGCTTTTTAGAGTAGATGGACAAGGCGGTGCGTTCATGACGCCATGTTTCCTGATGTCTGGCCGGGTACGTGAGGTGCGTTAAAGCGCGCCGTGCGCCTTTGCAAAGCGAATACACGCATATAGATATCACACAGTGAAGACAATGTGGAAGAGAGAGGGGTCAATGAATGTGTAATAAGAAAAAAAATAAATAAATAAACAGATAAATTGATGAATGAATCAGTAATGAGGGCAAAAGGTTGCGCTAATTGGATTACATTTTGGAGATTTGGATAGTAGTGCACGTGTAAGCAGATTAAAATGGGAACAAACGAGTAAAAAAAGAAAAAAAAAAACAGTAAAACGCTTCAAATCCTAATGATGCATAATTGCACATCATGATGATACCTAAAATGTGACATTCTCACGTTTGGTCGGTGAACGTGCGCCAGGCCTGAGTGTGAGCTGCGCGTAATTTACCCTGTGTACCCGGTACGAGGGGGTGTGGGGGGGGATGTTGTCCAGAGGTGGCAGTACAATCACACTGACCACTGCTAGATGCATCCATCAATCCATCCACCCAACGCACACACACATAAATGATGCATGCAGATGGGAATACTATGTTGGTGATTTCGGCTGCTCTGGATGCGTAAAAAGAATCGATTGTCTTACCGTGCACGACAAATTTCAGCCGCGGTGACTTTCCCACCACAACGGTGGCCAAAAGCGAGATCATGATCAGATGCTTCATTGTAGTCAGACTGAGCTGTAGCCCCTTTAGGTGTCGGTGTGTGTAAAAAAAAAACGCACAGAGAAGCGCGCGCTCGTTCCTCTTCCTCTGCTGCTGCTGCCTTCAATAAGGAGTCCCTCCCTGATCCGCTGCGTCCCACAGCTCTACTCTAGCTGCCAAATGACTGATTGTTCCTCGTTCTTTGCATGCTTGAAAAAAGCTGGACCACTTTGAAAACAATGAGGGGGGAAAAGGTGGGCGTGGAGCCTTAAGCGTTGGGTTTACAAAAATGGCTGAAAATACGTTGTTTTTGGTCCAAGTCGAGCATCAGTCGTCATACCTGTTGCTTAAGAGGGTGATTATTAATCAATTATGATGATCCATGGATCTAAACGGCGTCAGTGGTCTTAGTCTTTTACCATGCATGTGTAGTCTAATGTCTAATCAATAAATGTAAAATATGCTCCCTCTCTCTATCTCTCTATGCAGCAGGAGCTCCAATTTCACATTCACCCAGTGATGTTTTAATCATTTCTTTTGTTTTGCCCACCAGAACCCAATAGAAATAGTGCATTAATTCCCAACTGCTCAATAGGTTATACTGTAATGTCTAATCAATGCTGTTCAAAGGTGCCCCAGAGCTGGGAGGGAGGTGATTCAGCAGTTTGGTTCTGCTGCGTTTGCATTTGTGAAGTTAATTGGTTGGATTTTCCAAAGACTGAATGAGTGTAGAGCAGACAAACAGATGCTTCTATTTCACCCCTGAAAACACCCCCTGCAGACACCATCCAAAGCGTCATCTATGACACATTTCCACTCCATGAGGTTACATTAAAAAAAAGAAAAAGCAGAGGGGCATTATCCGTTAAATAGGAGCAGTTTCCCTCATCACATTTCCATCAACAAACCAAAGCTGTGGGAGGAAGTCAGACGTCAACCATCATTAGTCATAAAACGTGTGTTGAATTATGATTGGTACGACTTATTAGTGAGTAAGCCACATTCACAGTGAATATGTGCTTAATCAGACCAGAACACCTCCTTCCACTCTCCAATGGTGAAGTTGAAGTGTTTACTGGGGTTTTATAATGCACCGACTTTCACGATATGATACAATGGACAATAATAGACTCCCGATAATGATACGGCACAATGTTTTTGAAAAATAAAAAGACAACAACACAATTAGAATATAACAAATAAAAACAAACCTTGTGCATTTGCCCCCCCCCCCCCCCCCCACCTCGTGATACCACTTATTCTCTGGAAGATACATGTTGTGATATTTTAATATCGCGATATCTTGTTGCACAATATATCATCCCACCTTTAGTGTTTACAAAACCAATGTTTTTTTTGTGAGCAATGGTGTTCTGTGTTAGTAAAGCTAATTTCCAGAATCTTCTTATTGAGTCGGTACCTTCCTCTGGCTTTAACTTCTGATGGATCGTGACCAATGTGATAACAAACTGAATCAACTGAATGGCTCGTTATATGCTTTTGCAGAGCTTGATGACAACACATTGGTTTCAACAAGGTGTGTTGGAGCAGGGAGACATCTAAAAGTCTCAGGAATCCGGCCCTCGAGGACTGGAGTCCGGCAACCCTGCTTTAAAGTGTGAAAGTTCATGGTACTGTGATCAGGATCACTGATCCAGACAACTGCCAGTATCTGGCTAAGTGGATATTTAATGCTTGGTGGAGGTTTTTGTTCTCTGAGGGCTTTTGTTTGCCTTATTTTCCTCTTTCTATATAAACATTAGGCTTCAATGTAACCTGTCGATGATCGTAATATTATGAAGGTTAAAGGTGCAGTCTGTAACTCTTATGAAAGTGACTTTTTGTCATATTGGCTAACGCTGTCACAATGTATGGATAGCCTGACATGAAACTTGTAGTTTGTGTGAAAAAAACAGACTCATTGAGCCCCCCCTGCTGCTCCTGCAGCCTTTGGCAGATTGCCAGAATGCCCCGCAACCGAGCAAAAAGAACCAATCAGAGCCAGGATTGTGTTTGATGAACTGTCTGACAGCTGTTGCTCACAGTCCCCGCCCCTTTCTGCCATTGCCAAAACACAGCAATGCTCATAGAAAGGTAGTGCCTTTTTTACAGTGTATGGTCTGGAGGAGTTGAAGATGAAATTGGCAACTTTTCTGCTTAAAACGTAATTACTGCTGCTTGATTTACATTATTTTTGATTTGTAATTGTTACACTAGAACTCTGTAGTGTGTGTGTTGTTTGTTTGTGTGCACGCTGCCATCATAGCAGCTTCAGTGTGGGCTGCTATGACACTGTGTTGTTGCTGCTGCTGCTGATGATAGATTGGTGTGTGCACATTGAGAGAGAGAAACGCCGCAGTAAAATGTTTTTAACAGTCCATGTTATATTACTGTGATGTTGCTGTCAGGCTAGCATTAGCTTGTTAGCTCCTCTGAGGGAGGGATTTTAAAGGCAAGGCAAGAGAGCAGCGGGGAGGGAGGGGGAGGGAGGGATCTGAAAGTTACGGACTGCACCTTTAAGGGTATATAATGACATTGTTAGTTTTTCTTCTTGTTCTTCACAATGACTCAATTTCAGTTCTCACCTGAAGTCAAACCAAAGTGTTCGGGAGAGCAGCCTGAGATTCCCAGTGAAGCTGAAGGATCATTTACAATTACATGCCTTATAGTAGAAAGTAAGCAACAGCTGAAAAGTGTTTTAAGAGTAAGACAAATAAAAAAAACAAAAACATTTGCCAATGTTAAATCTTTCGCATAGACAAGGCCTTAAAGCTATTTCTCCTTTGGGTTTCAGGTTTGTCGTCTGTATTTGAGGAAATTTAAAAACTTTGGAGAAGAAGTTATGAAGACACTTTACAAAGAACGAAGAAAGAATAATTCTTATCTTCAATGGGTGTGGCTGGTGATTACTCCGTCAAATAGTCGGGTTGGTTTATCACATGGTGCATGTACGGTATATATAGTTTGATCCTTGAATTAAATCAACACTTTACACCAGATATCTCAATCTGATTAAGTTGTATTACTAAAAAATAATTCAGATATTGTTAAATACTTGTAGGTTTTTTCCTGCACACAAATATCTGTGACTTCCAAAGACATTTTTTATTTATCAACTTGCTGATATAGTCGATACATTACTCTCACAGCCATTGGGCCACAGAGTGATCTAATAATGTTCTACTACTGCATGGGTATAAATCAAATAATCCCACGTGTTTGTTATTAGAGATTACCAATTTTATTACAAAATGTATTACAAGATTAAACTCCTTCAGTGTTTAAAAGTTTTTTTTTTTTTTTGTTTTTTACCCTTATTTCAGTTACTTAAACAATCATTTGTTACTCCATGATATATATGGTAATAGGTAATAATACATACAACATTGGTAAATTAATATATATACTGTATACTGTATATTCCAATTTCACACCTCATGTGAAATTGTCAAACATGAAATAGTCATACATAAAATACTTAAGTACAAGTAAAAAAGTAAATTGAATAGTGCTCAAAGTAAAAGTTACGAGTACTTTTACCCTCCACGTTTATTTTTTGGTAATAAATCTTGCTATGATTTCCTGTATACAGTAAACATCTCATGTATAAACTTCCAAAGTAAGAGACCACATCTTGCAAAAGTAGAACTTTTTTTTCACAATGGCATCTGTATAATTCAAGATAAAAACTTTATCAAGCTCTATGTACAGCTACATTTACGAACTCTAAAACTGAGAAAATAACCGACATTCAATGCTGTTATGGCACGGTACATTACGTTTAATCTGATTGGTATTTGATTCTTGTCTGGTTATTTCATTTTTTGTAGTTTCACAAAGTTGGTTGATCATTTTAAAACAAAAATATGTAAATTACTCAGTAATGGTTGGGTGTAGAAATGTGACAAATTGCTTTACTTCTTTTAAAACTTACTTAAGTATGAGTAAAATTACTTATTTAGAAACATACAAAAAAAAAAGTACATGTACCCATTAAAGCAACTCAAGTATAGTAACGTGAGTACTTGTAATGCATTACTTTCACCTCTGCTTGTCGGTGATGAATTTACCTTAGCAACGCTAGATGGCAGCAAAAGCAGGCTTTTCCCGCCTGTGTGTGTGTGTGTGTGTGTAGGGGTGTGTGTGTGTGTGTCTGAGAGGGAGCAGGAGAGAGATATTTTAACTATTATCTAACATTGTACATGTCAATAGTTCTTAACTGATCTACCTTTAGGACTCACCTTTAACCCTTTAATGTGACGTTTTAAAATTCACTGTTGTTCATCAAATAAATAGAAATAGTAGGAGACTGAAAGTATCATGAAAAAAAAATGTATTTTTGCCCTAAAAAGAAAAAGATCAAAGTGTCAATTCCCACCAAATGTAAAAAAAAAAAAAAAAAAAAAAAATACTGCCAAATATTGTTAGATGTAAGATTGATGACATCCTCCTATATAAACATGTCTTCTTCAAAATAAAAGTAAATAATTTTTTTTCACAATTCAACAGACCCAATAAAAAGAGCTCTCCGTCCCACTATTAGTTGAGAACCCCTGGTCTAGGACGTCCTTCTGCGTGTCCAGACTTCAACTCTCTGCGTCCACAGATCAAAGCCTGCTGACCACATATTCGAGCTCCCACCCATGAACTCGCTAAAATAAATGTTATGTAAATGACCCTGATTAACAGGAACAAACAGGTCTGAAAATGGATGGAAGGAAGTTGCTTTTGTCACCGTGTGTCACCTAACGCATGTCTCTTTAAAAATGAATGGACTTGAGAATTATTGTTACATTTTAATGAAAAAACTGATTAAACTCTGTAAATCTGTAAATAACAAACCTTTTTAGTGCACGAGCTGAGATAAATGGATTGACTCAAGTGTGATCCGTGAAGATGGATGTGAAAACTGCTCATTAGAGGAGGTTTGAGGTCTTTTCCCATTCATTGACAATGACTTGTGCTGAAGTCATTACACACTGGTCATTAGTATCACTTCATCATAATTGATGCTAATTAGCATGTGCTTGTCAAACAGCTTCAAGCTTATCTAATTGGCCGTTATGCCCTAAAAACCGAGTTGAGAAAACACAAATTTAGTCTGCAAGATGAAATGAATGCGTTTTGGGTTTTTTTTTTATTTGCATTTTAGGATTTCGTTCCCTGGTTTCAGAGGAAAGCGTTCCCTCGGAAACCGATAGTCATTGCTTCATGTTTAGTGATGCAGTGGTTGGAAAATTTAGACCCATTAATATTGCAAACAAAAAGTTTCCTTCCAGCTAAAGGAAGGAAAAATGTTCTGAACAAGTGGTAGTATAAATGTTTCACAATGGTACTGATAAATTTAAGACCTGTATATAAGATTTCAAGTCACATACCAGCCTGTCATTGCCTGATCTCATTAGATCTCTGAAGCTTAGCCGGTCTGGGCAAAAAGAGAAAAGAGACCACTGAGAATTCCAAGTGCCACAGTGGGATGGCAGTAGTAGTATCTTTCATTGTGTCCTTGGGCAAGGCACTTCACCCGCAGCTGTGACTACAATAGTGGCTTACCACCACTAAGTGTGGAGTGAAAGAATAATCCCTTAATGCTGTAAAGTGACTTTGAGTTCCCAAAAAAAGTGCTATATAAAATTGATGTATTATTACTATTACATAACATGCCACAGATTTCACATTTACAAAGTGCATTATGGGAGCACATCAACCATTTTTGTTCTTTTTTTAAAATTTAGATTTATTGTTGTTTTAACCTGTAAAGTGTCTTTGAGTATATTGAAAATGCTTCTAAATAAAATTATTATTATTATTATTATTATTATTATTATTATTATTATTATTATAGCTAGAACAGCTTCAAATTGCTGCCATATCTACAATATGTAGATACGTATACAAAATGACAACAAAGATTTGCAAAAAAAACCCAATCATTATGTCATTCTGTGTATTTTTATTGTTGTGTTGTGGGTTATGAATAATTTTTGTGTAATGTTGTTGTCATTTCTTGTTTTTGGAGTCATTGTTTGGCCTATGTTACAAAGCGAGATTACCTCTTGCCGCGCTAACTTCTGGGATTTAATCAGTGTATGCTGGACTACGAAGCTGGCTAACGTCTTACGGAGCTAAATCACCATGGTAACTTAGGCTGAATGACTAGCCTGGTCGGGAGCAGGTTTTGTTCTGGCTAGGATCCCGCCTCCTGACCAATCAGTTATCTTAGAAAGCGAGCTGTCCAATAAAAGGTGATATGTGAACACGTCACTGAGTGGATCAGATCTGACAGGAGAGAGAATATTTCGACATTGATGCAATCCTTTCATTTACCGATGACATCCTTTAGAAAAGATATAGATTAATATCTCATGGACTGATCTACAGTCAGCTAATGAAGCCTGCGTCTTTGTATGCGCGGACAGGTGAAGTCATTAATCAATTCTAGGGGTATCCCGATCCGATATCGATATCAGATATTGGTCCAATATTAGCCTGAAAGCAAATATTGACAATTGGATTAAAATTTCCGGATTTTCCAATTTTTTTTATTTATTTATTTTTTATTTTTTTCCAATTAATTTTTTGAAAACGGCTTTCGAAAGTTTATTGGTCATCATGTTTGTATGTTTGCATGGTGTCTGTTTGTGTACACAATAGTGACCTCAATTTTTGACAAATCCACTTCAATTTTTTTCTGTGAATTTGTTTTTGGGCACAGATGAGACCATTCAATTTTGGTGAGGGTAGGCTTAAGATCAAGGTCACAAAAAAATATAAAATTCCCTATGTAGCATGGGACAAAATTTTTAAAATTTATATCTCCGTCAGATTGCTGACTCAGCCATTTTTTTATATCCACATTGGAAAGCCCATTTACGACTTTCAAAAATTCCTATACAGTTAAGTTTTCATTTTATTCAAATTTAGTGGTTTGATGTCGAGTTGTGACCTCTATCAAAATGACGAGTTTCATGCGGATCTGATCCAGAATGTGGATTTGGCAGCAGGTTGAAGAGAAAGTCATTTCTATTGTTGTTTGTGGATCAATGGCTGTCAAATATGGTTTGAGAAGAGTTCTGACATTAACCTACAATTAAAGTTAAAGTGTTTGTCATGCCATCTGCAGCTCTTGACACATATTTGTTTGATAGCAAGATAACATGAAAAGTTATGAACGGATTTGGATGAAATTTTCAGGAGATGTTGATAATGGGACAAGGAACAGGTGATTAAATTGATGATGATTACTAAAAATGAGAAAATACCACTCGTGGAAATCACAATATGGGTAGATGAGCCTGCTCCTTTAAGCACGGTGGCTTATGGGTAATGTAGTAGTGGTAGGGAAGTGAGTGAATCACAATATAGGTGGAAATTAGCTAATTGGCGGAGGTCTGCACTCTCAGAGTGCTGCAAAAAGTCTGAGTAAGTAACTGTATTTTTGTTTTTTTTTGGTTATTTTTTTGTCATTTTCTTTGGGGGCTGCTGCACCAGTCCATGTCTGTTATAAACAGTCAAGGTCGACAAATACACACAGGCCAATAGTAAAGGGGGTGGCTAATAAATACCACTTTAATCTGCCTCGTTGGCTCTCATTGGAACCAAAGAGTTGTATGAAAACGAACAATATGAAAAGCAAAGCACCAGACAGACCTACATTAAAGATTGAGACATGCTGAGGTAATCCAAAGGGTTTAAATCTCTGCTCCACGTGACTGTCTCTCTATCTTTTTTCCCTCTCTCTCCCTCTATTTCTCTTCATCTCTCTCTAACTCAATTTATATTATTTTGTTCGATTTGAAAAATTATTAATTTCCTTTCAAAGTCTTGAACCTAAAATGTGGGTAATTTTTCAGTATGGAAAGTCAATATTCAAAACAATTTCCTCTGTTTTGTTAGTGTAAACGCACACTCTTAAAAATAAAAAAGTGCAATAGTTTTGCTTTTAATCTCACTTCTAAACACAAACATCATATGCAGCTCCTCAACGTGCTTTGTTTACAGTAAACACAAAAATACTGTTTAAACATGAACATTTTTTTATTGACAATTAATTAAAAAAAAAAAACAAATTTACAAAATCAACAACAAATGTGTACCTTGTTTTCCTGACATAGTAAAGTATTTCTGTCTACAGCTTATGCACATTAAGAGTGTTCTGTTTGAGTGACACTAATCTCCAGAACTAGATAAAACGATTAAAAGAACTGAGTGCACACAATCGCCCCTGACCTAAATAAATACATGATAACCAAGATCAAGTAAGCAATCGATGGTGAGAATAAAACTGAGGCACATGTTGTTATTGTACATTGTTATTATCTAATTAAAAAGAATTGTTCTTATATATATATATATATATTCTTATATATATATAAAGAAAAAACCTCAAACAATCCCAACCTAAAAACAGCCATGCAATATAATCACAGAGAAGCATTTAAGAAAAATACAAGCAGATTCTTAAAAACATGCAGTGATAATAAAATGGGAAAAGAATACATTCCTATCTATAAGATTAGCTTTTATCCACTTCACTCTGCTACATTAGTATGTTTCCACTGTAAAACAGTCTATGGAGCTCAAATATAATATCAGTTTTAAACCTTTAAACCTACATATAAAGCTTAAAGTATTGGTGACCTGTTCCATCCGTACCCTGGTTTTTGCCCTGAGTCAAATGGAATGGGCCTCAGGTGCTTTGTGTGTAATAGGCATTGAAAAAAAAGAGGTGTTTTCTATATAAACTACCTATGTGTGTGGATATACTGTATATCATGTTGCAACTAGAAAACCCATTGTTAAAACTGCTGGAAACCTTCATTTTTTTTATCAGATACAGATGTCGTATACCTTATCTTTGGATGAATAGATTGAAGATCATTTGCAAAAAAAAAAAAAAAAAAACACTTAAAAAGGTTGTGTTTACATCTACTACCGAAACACTTTTATTGACATTCTCAAAAAAGTTTAGCACTGTGGGATGCAGAATCCTGTAAATGAATGCACAGAAGTGTTTTTCCTTCATTCTGTGCACACCCCAAAATAAACATCCACCATTGTTTTGGTACAAATTTCTGTCGGTGAAACACAGGAAATGTGTTGGGAAGTCATTTTGGGGTTTTTGGGGGCAAAGACAAGGAATTACGCTAAGAATGAAATAAAAACACTTCTATGCATCTATCTAGTGTTTATGGTGGATTTCAACCTTTTACGTCTTATTTTCTGAGCAAATGATCTTTAGTTTATCCATCCGTGAGGCCAACATCTTTATCTGGGAAAAAAGGGTTTTCAGCACTCCTAAGGTGAATTTGATGATATTTTTGAGTTTGCACAATCGAATGAAATACCATGTTGACTTCTGACAGAAGAAAGCATTCTTCCTTGAGATGCCAACTCACATTTACTCACTGGCAAGTGGATACCAACATTAGCCCAAAAGTATAAGATGAATGTTTTGCAAGCACCTAGTTTCTTCTCTAAATGTGAATATTATGTGAAACTGCTGCTATCATTTACATATTGTATTGTCAAAAGTACAAGATAATGGTTGAGAATGAATGCACACAGCCTAGGATACCTCTGTCATCAATGTTCTATTCAAGGATCATGATACATTAATTAGGTAGATGACAGTCTAGTGGGTGTTGAGATGTGACTTTCGTCTCTATAATTAAAAGACGACTGGTTCGAGCCTTCACAGAAGTCTTAAGTGTTCTAGTATTTGTCTAGTGAATCAAACACAAAGAATGTTCATCACCTTCAAATGAGCTTCATTGTAAACCTGCCCCCATCTCCTCCATCTCCCCCTCCTCCACCCATGGAAGACCTTGGAACAAAGTCAATAGTTGCAGTGTGTTTGATCTGGCCTTTGCTTTGACTCCAGAAAAACATGAAGACAAAGCAGATGGCCACCGAGCTGAGGAAAGAGAGGAATCCCATGGTAGTAGCAATGATGAGGGTCTTGGCATCAAATGGGTAGGGTTTTGCTATCTGAGCTGAAGAATTTGCTGCTTTAGGATTCGAAGGCTCCCCCCAGCCTTCTTCAGTGTAAAAAGAAGGGCCGGTTCTGTTTCTTGGGACTTCCTTGACGTATAGGCCAAAGCTCAGGCTTTCGTTACCAGCTGCATTACTTGCTAGGCACTGGTATGTGCCACTGTCCTGAACTTGAGCAAAACGTACCTCCAGAGTGCCATTTGCTAATACCCTAATCCGTCCAGTTGATGTCACAACATTTTTGTGTGATGAGATCCAGGTTATAGATGGTGATGGATCTCCTTCAGCCTTGCAGGACAACAGAACAGTGGAACCCTCTTCTACTCGTGCATCCCTTGGTTTGCGGTCCATGATACGAGCTGGACGGCAGGTGAAGAGTTTCGGTAACTCCTTCTCTGAGAATTCTCTAAAGACACGCCTTCTAACTGCATCAGGAGAGGTGCAGGACGGCTGATGTCCATCAAAGTTCAAGCGCAGTCGGCGGCGGACAACCCAAAGAAGTCGACAGTCACATGCAAGAGGGTTTCCGTCCAATCGCAAAATTTGGAGGTTTCCTACTGAGTGAAAGGCGCTCTCCTCTAAAGTAGTGAGTTGATTAGATGTCACGTTAAGCATTCGAAAATAAGGCAGTCCCCTGAAAGCGGCTGGTTCAATTCTGATCAGACTCCCACCAGCTAGGTGAAACTCCTGCAGTCTTATCAGGTCCCCAAGAAGGTTACCTTGTATAACGGTGATGGGATTGTAAGATAAATCCAGGATTTTGAGATACACCAGGTTTCGAAGTGCTGAGTAAGGGACTGTACTAAGGTTACAGCTACTGATAACAAGAGACGTCAAATTAAGACCATTTAGGCTGTTGCCCGCTATTGTCTCAAGTGTTGGCCAGTTCATAATTTGAAGGCTACGAAGGCGGTGGAGCCGCCGGAAAGCGTTGTTGGGCAGTGTTGAGATGGTAAGGCGTAGCATGCGGAGACGTGCCAGGTTTTGTAGCTGAGACAATGCTTCAGTGGGAATGGAGGTTAGGTTGCTGCGGTCTAAATTAAGCTCTTGCAAATTCTGCAGGCCAAAGAATGCCCGCTGGGAAATAAAAACCAAATCATTCTCTGATGCTTCCAGTTTCTGCAGGTTCACCATTTCTTTAAAGGTATAGTCTAGAAAAACAAGAATTTCATTCTGGCTCAGATCCAGAAAGCGAAGACTAGAGAGTCCAGAAAACACCCCAACTGGGATAATCTTGAGACGGTTATTCTTAATCCTAAGTGTCCTGAGACTCTGAAGACCCTGGAAAGCCTCCACCTCAATCATCGAGATGGAATTATCGCTGAGGTCCAACTCTTGAAGTTGTGGAAGGCTGTGAAACTGGCGCCGTCCAACAGTCTTAATCTTATTATAAGATAAATCCAAACGCCTGGCATCGCTAGAGAAGCCCTCTGGAACTGAATTTAAATGTTTACCAGAGCATATCACTTCTTTGGCCTCGGATCGACACACACAGCGTAGAGGGCAGCTGCCTGCAAACACCTCCAATTCAAACTGGAGCAGGAAGCTCCACAGCAACCATCTGACCACCGACTCCACAAACATGTTGCCTCCAGTCTGAAAAACAAGGAAAATACATTGACATTTTCTCTTCTAAAGCAAACAAAAACTATTTCAATGAGATTGATTTATTTGACTTGTACCTTTTGAGTCTTTCAAGCAGTTTTTCATTACCAGTCACATTCACGCAGGAATCCAACTTGAGTTAAGTTTTCTGTTGAGATGTTTTCTTTTCAACACCATGTTGAGATTATCCTGAACAATGGAGAGGATGAGCAAAACATTAGAAACTGTAATAAAGAGAGTGAAAGACAAGTCGTTATTATAAGACTTGGATCTTTTCGGAGTCAGTCACACCCCAGATCATCGGGGCCTAATCTTAGAGCCTCAGCAATGCATGTTTGAAATGTTTAACACATCCTAATTTAATGAAGCAACCATCAAGCAGCGCTACGGAATTATTAATAACAAGTCACTCATTATGATTAGATGCATTAAGGCAAAGAGAAATTTAAATCATGTGCGTTCCTCCAGGACCTGAGGTAAACATCCTTGTAATGAATCTCAGCTTATATAACAACTGTTTACCAGTCTGGCTCATTCACATGGGGCTCAAAGTAAAACCAAAGCAGAGGCGATAGATTCAAAACCAACAGAGCCATAAGTTTCTAACCAGGCTGCGCCAGCCAGGGTATTAAATGATTCATTTGGCAGCTGCTGGCTTTGAAAGCGACTGGGGTACAAACAAGAAAGAAAGACAAGAGTTATCTCCAGATAAGAGTTTTTCTCATGGTGTTTGTTTAGAAAATACATTTAGAAATAGATTACAGGAATGTTTTCATTGTCATTGGTTTTACATTAATATACACTTTGCTATGGCTCATGTTGTACCAGGAACTAAATAGAGCTCCAACGGCAGAATGGATAAATGTATTCCTGATTCCTATCTATGGTTACACATGATACCAGGATGAAAACATAGTTATCCACGCACGCACACACACATTTGCCTCTGCAGTAATCAAAACATAGCTGCAAAAAACAGCAATGTTACGAGTCGAGGAGTACAGTTGCAAATAGTCAATTAAAAAGGCTCTTGTGTGAAATATTAAACATTTGCTATTAACAATTCATAATCTTTCTACTTTCTGAGTGAAAACGAACGAAAAATTGTTGTTCAGCCACGTTTGGGATCTGCTACAGCAAAATGTAAAGAATTTAAGTTCAAAGTTGCAAGGTTTTCCTTAAAGCCAAACAAATGAATCACAAAGAGTGCAAAAAAATCACAATCCCGATGGTAAACAAGCTGAATCTGACCTGAAGCAGCTGCAGCCTCTCACTCTTCACCATTAGAGACAGTTTGGTGTGGACCCGCCCTGCAGCCTTCCCTCTGAGTGCTCAGCACTCCCAAAGCGCCCCCAGCTTTTGTCAGGTCTCTGCTCTACTGAGCACTGACTCACTAAGCAACACTTGTGCTCTTAAAGTTCTTGGACTCATTTCAGTCTCAAATATCAGAACGATACATACAACTGTAAGCTAAATATTCAAATATCAAACTCAAGCAGAAGTCCACAGCTCAGATGACATTTTATCAACCAAAGCTTTACCCAAAGATAAACAAATCCATTTTCTAATCTGTTTACCATTCCGTGTGAGATCAATAAGAGCCATTGGTAATCAAATGTGTTGCCAACTGAGCAATGAGAGATGGAGACGGGCAGCTGTGAAATATCTTCAGCTCAGAGGCTGAGAATTCTTTCAGCCAATGAAAGTTCAGAATCCCTCCTCCCTTTCCTTCTTATCTCTGTGCATATAATAAAGCTGGAGTCCAGCCAAAGGTCGTGATCTCAGCCACAGCCACCGCTGACCCTATGCATCAAATTAGAAAGCTGAGGAATAAGTAATTTTGTCATCTATTTCTCACCTTGCCCAAGGCACAGTCACAGGAGTGTCCCGTTACAGTGTTCATTACACTAAGTATTTTCTATTACCCACAGCCACTCGTTGTTTCTAATAATGATTCTGTATTAAGTTAAAGCTGAGTGACAGTTAAAGAGTGATTATTGAAGTGAAGGACTCAAGTCCCATCAGCACGAACATTTGGTTTGGTATTAATGAAGAAGAAGAATTCTAAAAACTCCTTACTTGAACTTTGATCACAATTATGAAATGTTTATCACATTTTCAATGAATTTGAGGTAATATTGAACTTGGGTGGCATTGCTGCATCATAAACAGAAGAAAAGTAATTCTGTATGAGTTTGCATGGTCTCCATGTATCGACTGGCTGTTTTATCTTACAATCTAAAATACAAGTTTGTTATTTTCACAGTAATTTCAAAACAGACAAGGGACCCAAATTGCCAGTAGCGCTATGAGGACATATTTTGTGTCATTAGCTTCCATCACTGCGAGGTAATAAAGTGAACTAATTACCAGTGGTAATGTGTGTCATTACGCAGGAACTTCAAAATGTAGGTTGATAAAATTTGTTAATTAGTCACTGGAGAAGAGAATGTAAAACCGATGTGAAGATGCAGGGAGGACATGCAGTGTCCAAGTGTCCTTGGGCAAGGCACTGAACCCACAGTTGGCACCAATGGTAGACTAGCACCTTGCATGGCAGCTCTGTCCCATTGGTGTGTGAATGGGTGAATGTGCTGTTATATTAAAGTGCTTTACAACTTCAGTGGTCAGAAAAGTGATATATAAATCAAGTCCGTTCACCATTTATCAATTCTTCTCATGACATAAAGGAAACAGTTTTTCTTTATGCAAAGAAAACGAGTCTGGAATTCTCAAGATTTCCTGATAGAAAGCTTTGATAGGCCAGGAGACGCTGTTTAAAGATAAAACCTTGTAAAGAAGATAAACAAAAGTGTTTGTACTGCATATTAATGAGGCATTTGCTCAAATGCTTCATACTAGTGTCTCTGTCGGAAAACGTGTCTAAATAAAAGCTGGTTGATGGATTGAACATGATAACAGAGAGCGACGCGGGTCGTGGACCTACAACCTTTTGGCTTTTTTTGACGCATTGCTGAACTCTATCACAAGTGGCCCCATTTAAACATTTCAGATGTCTTTGTTGACAAATGCCACCACCTGTTTCTCCAAAGTCCATTCTAATATGTTTGGCTTTTTCTTACTTTGTTAGATCTGATGAAGTAAAGCCTGACTACAGATGTTCCAGCAAAAAATCATTTGTTACAAAAACATCTTCCTCTGAAAGTCAAACAGGGGTTACTTGATAAACTTCTGTATGACTTTGGCACAAATCCAATGTTATTATTCAGATAATCCTCAGTTTAAATTGAAATAAATTGACTTTTCTTTGTTCTGCCATCTGATAAAACTCTGTGAGCTTGGCTGCTGTATTAAAACTTTGGCGTTCTACCAGTTGAAGGTAGAATTACCTGTAAAGATTAAACAATGTATGATTTATCTGGCTCATCTTTTCTGTGTATCTGCTGTGTGTGTATCAGGCAGGGTTGGGGTCAATTACATTTTTCAGTTACAATTACGTTTTTAATTACCCATGTTTATTTACAGTTCAATTATGATTACAGTGACCAACATTTTTTTTCCAATTACAACATTTATTTATCCTCAGATAGTCAATTACAATTACATTCTCAATTACTAAAGTTCAATTCTAATTAATCACAATTACTGAGCCTGAAATATAAAACCTAATTAACGTTAATGTTCTATCTTGTGTTAGCTTTCTGTTAGCATCCCTTATGATAACGGGTCCTAAATCAGCTGTAAAATACACTAAAAACTAATTTATTTCCTATCTACTGTATTAGTTACCTTGTTAGGCTTTCTAATCAATTAAAATATAGGTTTTATTATTTTTGGTGTGGGCGTCTGAGGCTTTTTTGTGTCAGTATGGTCATCAATTTAAATATTTTTTCAATGATAAAATGTGGCAAAGATTGATATGAAACATATTTTAATAATTGTTAACTACATATGTGTAGAACTGTACATAGAACTGTAACATGGTTCCACAGTTTTGAGTTAAATTATAATTGACAATTTTTTATAGAATTTTCACGGCAATTACAATTACAAAGTCAATTATCTACACTCAATTACAATTGAATTACAATTACGACAGCAACGGATTTTTAAAATTACAATTATAACCATGCCATAATTGTAGTTTTTTTTTTTTTTTTCTTTAATAATTGCACTTAATTATCAATTCTTTGACTATGATTGAGCCCAACCGTGGTATCATGTGGGTGACCTGTATGAGAACAACATCCTAAAGTGTTCAATAGACGATCTCAGCTCTAACAAAACATTTAACACATTGAGTCATTTCTCTTAAGAGCTAACTAGCTCCTTTTATGCCCAAGTTCACAGGCAGCAAAGTTCTACAGTGAACACTGAGTCATATTATAACACAGCCAGAGGCAGGAATAAGGCAACGACTCATTATTAAGACAAATACTCTTTATGGATAATTAAGGCTTCTTTAGCTGTTCTGTGCTTTTTTGTTATCTGTTTTTCCTTATAACCCAATCCCTTCCTGTTACTAGTTTAAAAAACTTGCAATAGCTGATACATATCTAGCTGGTGTCATTAGGCAGTTCAGTTTGGGGTTAAAGCCCCAGATATTATTTATTATCAGCCCCAAATATAGTACTTTTTTCTTTTTTTTTTAAATAAACTTTTCGACGGTCCTTGAACGCCCCTTCTTTACCGCACAACAACAGAGCAACATCAACTGTATTCTCTGCCATCTGTGATGCCAACATTAGGGCAACCGTACGTCCACTGTCATATACTGAGTGTGCATCGTACTGAGATTGTATATGCGCACATGCACACTACCGGAAAATGAAAAAAAAAACAATAATTCATTTTTGTTTCCTGTTGTTTTCAAAGTGAATAGATACGTGTTTTATTTGTTATTGGATTAGGTCAGGGTTAGGTTAGTGTATTAGGGTTAGGCACGGGCGCAGGACATCTTTCCTCCCCCAGGTGAGTCATCCTCATCGTTTGTTTGTTTTTATTTTCTTGGTGTGTCTTAGTGGGGCAATGAAGCAATGAAAAATAAAAGAAATTTAAAGTGAAAAAGAAAAATTAAAAGTAAAAGAAAAATAATTTAAATATTTAGACACCCTAGACTTGGAACCAAAAAAAAAACTAAACTAAAAAACAAGGCGGTCCCCCAGGAGAAACTGTCACCCAGGGTCAACACAAGTCCAAACCACAGCAACCTGGAAATAAAATTAATAAAAGGATCATCATCACACAAACAAATAAAAACTCATAAAATGAGTTAAGGAAATATTAAAGAAACATAAAAATTAAAAAAATAAAGCACAATTCATAAAAGTGGGGGTTGGGGTTAGGGCCATGGGTAATGGTAGTTTTTATTTGGAATAGGTTAGAGTTAAGGTGATAATCTGAGTACAAAGGTAAACTCAGTATGTGACACCAGATTTTCTCTGGGATATTTTCACCCTAAACAACATAGTCTGCAAGATAAATGGATGATGAAAAACAATCACTTGTCTCACTTTACTCTGAAATAACTTGAATGTAACTTTGGATGTCTGGGGATAAGCAGTAGTTATTTAAAGCTAATAAACTGCATATTTTGTTTATTTAGGTAAAGCATTAGGAAACATTTTGCATGCGCAATAAAGCATACAAAAAATGTACTGCGTACAAGCAAACATTTTTTTGAACGTTCATTAATATGAACTGTCCCTACTTAAATAAATAAATAAATAAAAGAGCTATTTTTAACTTGTCAAAGTAAGAATTACAACTGCCTGACTCCAAATTCCATTGAAATTGACTGGATCAAAACAACAGAATGAGGATAATAGAGCACGAGCGTGTGTGTCTGTGGTTTGTGTTTGTGAGCTGACGTGGGGGCGGAGCTCTGTGTTAGTGTAAGTTTCCCTTTTATTATGCTCGTGGCACCTGCTGATGCCTGAAAACCCCTGAGACGTCCTGCAGGCAAGCAAACAGTCAAAGGTTTAGTGGCTTTTACAGATGTCAGGTGCAACGCAGGGAGACAAAAGGAGTCTGTTTGTTAAAAACAAACAGGAATAGATCAGAAACTAATCTGTGGTGCTTAAAAAACATCTGATTGGGTTCTTGGACCTACTCTTCTTTTTTTTTTTTATGTCATGCATTTCATTTACATCCATCATAATAAAGGGTTGATGATATTTATCAAGCACTGAACCTGTATGCATTACATTTACTTTGTATTGTTTATAAAGCAATGTAATATGCATTGATCCCTGTCAAATAAACAACAATAAAGTAAATAAATTTAGAGATTTTAAGTGTCCGAACAACTTTGAAATGTTTTTTTATATATATATCAATTTGTGGAGTAAAGTTATGGAACAGAAAATGTTCAAACATGTTCAGTTTAAAAACACGTATAAAAACTTGATTTTCACAAGGTACAGGAATGAATCTGATCACTAATTAACTGCGTTTAATCTGATTGGTCGACTATGATGTGATGCGTTTGATTGTTGTCTGGTCATTTCATTTTTTTGTAGTTTCACAATGTCCGGTAATCATTTTAAAACAAAAAAAAAAACAATAATTTACTGAGTAACAGTTGGGTATAGAAATGTAACAAATTACTTTATTTCTTTTAAAAAGTGCTTAAGTGCTGATAAAACTACTGATTCCAAAATATACTCAAAAAAGTGAAATTATCCATAAAAGCTATTCAATTACATTAACGTGAGTACTTGTAATTCATTACTTTTACCATTGCTAATCACCAGTTTTTGTGTTTTTTTTCTGTTTTGATAATTAGCTATGGACTATTTGTGGATGTGTAGATTGTGTGTTTAATGATACATACTGTATATGGGTAATTAGTTGTATTATTAGTTGTAAAATAAAAATGGGTAGTATACAAATAAAGGGGTAGGATTAATTAAGTTTACTCTTCTTCCGACTCCAGTGTTGGTGGATCATATCAATCTGTTCTGCTATTGTAATTCATCATTTTATATTTTCCTTTTTTTTCAACTGTTGTTCTTTTGTAAATGTACATGTTCAAAAATAAAGACATCAATCAATCAATAAATATAAATATGAATAAACTGACTGCTCATAACAAAAAGCAGAGAAACTTATTAGGATAAAGCTCGACATGTGAACTAATAAGACTAACGCATTAACAGTTTGAGCGTTTACACGCTAATGTAACATGTGGTAAAAGTGGGTCACAGTTCTGATGATGTGGTCATCCACCACATAAGTCTTGTCCCAGACTGTGATGGGACCAAAGTGTGGTAATGCAGTTGTAATTCCTCATTCTGACAAGAGGAGAGTTAAGACTCGGAGCAACAACATGCCAAGTGCCCCGTCTGCAACGTTAATAATAGCACAAATAATGAGGGAAGGGAATTAGTTTCAATACAACTCCTGTGTGATCTGACAAATGAGGTCGTCTGAGCTCACACGTGCAACGCTTTGGGTTCAATGATGTACATCAGAGATGTTATGGATGAATAACACATGAAAATGGATCGGACTTAAGGGGGATAGCGAGCTCCTAACTTGGAATAGGTATTGTAGATAGTTGTAAATCATTAACCAAGTCAGGAATATGTGTGCAAAACCATTCTATTGATATCAGGAGGGAGATCTGATACAAATTGGTCTTCGTCGACTCGAGCTATTTGGAAAAAAAAAAAAAAACCTTGTTAATTTATATAGACAAGAACGTTAAATAGGAAATAAAAACTTTTCTGTCAAGTATTATTTCACCACCTCCACATGAAAACAGTCTAGGCACCTCAATTTAGCAATTGCGCTAATGTGACAAGGACACATTAATCCGACATGAGCAAGTTTAACTGAGTAAAAACAAATACAGATTTAATTTATTAGACAAAAATATAGTGTAGGCTTCATATATGAATGCATTGGTGATCAATTGCTCGAACAAAAGTGTAAAGGGTTGAAATTGCTGCTTGAAAGTTTGTTTTCA
This sequence comes from Gouania willdenowi, assembly GCF_900634775.1. NCBI lineage: Eukaryota > Metazoa > Chordata > Actinopteri > Blenniiformes > Gobiesocidae > Gouania > Gouania willdenowi. The sequence goes on from NC_041059.1 coordinate 9,208,867, forward strand.
TTTCCTCTGTAAATTATCTTGACATTTTCAGAAAAGATTTATGCATTGCATTGTGGAATAGGGAGTTTTGTAGACATGCATAGAAGTGATTTTACTTCATTCTCATTGTGATTTTTTGCATTTAACCCCAAAAACATGGTCATTGTGGTCGGACTCTATATCCCACAATGCAATGTGTGAAACTTTTAAATGGTAATTTCAATCTTTTACATCGTTTTCCAGCCAATGTATTGATTTTGAGGCCTACACTATGTCTTCATCTGATCACCTTTTTTTTTTACGGTGGCTTAGTGGTTAGCAGGTCTGCCTCACTGCAAGAAGGTCCTTGGTTCAAGCCCTGGTGTGGACACTTGGAACCTTTCTGTGTTGGAGTTTGCATGTTGACCCCGTGCTTGCGTGGGTTTTCTCCAGGTACTCTGTCTTCCTCCACAAACCGAAAAACATGACAGGTTAATTTGAGTGTCTAAACTGACCGTAGGAATTAATGTGTGTTGCCCTGGGATGGACTGGCACCTTGTCCAGGGTGTACCCCTGCCTAATGCCCAATGAGAGCTATAGACACGCATAAGTAGGCCGCAAATCAGCCTGTTTGTGTAGAGCTGCTCAGAAAGTGACTTTTCAGAGGCTAAAACTCCGGAAAACAGGCGAGTTTGGGAAAATAAACCTCAAATATTATGTTTTTGGGGTTCTTAGAACAAATGGAGATGGGTGAAAAATAGCATGATATGTGACCTTTAAAGAGTTGTGTCACAAATGATTATTGATGGATGAGAAAAAAGCCTGTGTGCATGTAAAAAAAATGAAAAATCTATGTAATGTAAAAAAAAAAAAAACTTTACAAATCTGTGTTCAAGCACCCCAAAGGGTACACGTACCCCAGTTTGGGAACCACTGACCTATTGCTTAGGACAAGAAAGGAAGTTCTCTTGTTAGCCTAAATATTGCAACAGTTTAGCTGCTCCTGCTACATGAAGTTACTTGTTTTCTCAAAGACAATGCACCAGATGACAAGATCATGACATTTGCACATAACTGAATCTTGATTTTCAGAAAGCTACCGTGTGTATTCTAGAAATAGTGCTCACACGTAGAGAACAAAGTTGTTTCCTCGTCTTCTTCTTTCTATAACGTGTTGGGTTTGCAGCATCACAAAGTGACCTTGGACAAATGAATGTAGACAGTCGAGACAAAGATATGAAATTATGATTGAACTCCCAGACGGTTAATGGCTGCTTTAATGTCGGGACACTAAACAATCCTTTGAATAGATGCTTTTTACTTTGCCAAATCATGGAAGGTCTGTTCCTTCCAGCAGTGAGATCAATCAGTCTGAAAAGCAGAGAGGGAGAGGAACTAAAAGGACTCAACATTTGGATTGTGTCTGAGGGGCCAAACTCTGAAAGATGAGGTATTTAATCTTGTTCACTTTTAACAATTGCACTCAAAGCCTAGTCTGAGGAAAGAGAGAGCTATCTAAGAGCAGCATCGCCTCAAAGATGGTGTTTCGTGGTTTGTATTATTAGCTGGGTTTCCATTGTAGATTTTTGCAAAATAAAAGCAATATTTCTTAATGTTGACAAAGTATAATTGTGCTTTGAACGTGTATCCATTAAACGTTGTTTTGGGCAGAAGCATGGTAACTCTTGTGAAAAGCAAAGACCAAAAACCAAAACAAAAGGGGTACATGAAAAGAAAAATAAATAAATAAATAAATAAATATTGCAAATGTTGAATTTTTGGAATGTGCAAAGATTTTTTTTTTTTTTCAACAGAAAAAAATACAATTTCGATTTACTCAGTTTCAAAACAGTAAATTAAATTTCAAGTTGTTACTTTTGAATTCAAAAGTACAAATCTCATGTTTTTGTATTATACGTTGGGTCGTCTCATTCTTATTGTTTTTCAGGTTTGTTCTCGCCTTCATTTGCTGATTACTTAAATGACCTCACCTGTTTCTCCCTTTCATTGTCTGAGTGATTGCCTCCCAATCACAAGGTATGGGAGTGGGCGTGGCCAATACGTGATACCAGTAAGTGAGCCTGGTGGGAGGACTTCATATGACTATTTTTAATTGGCTGATGCTTATATATAAAAGGTGTGACAACAACCACAAATGTTTGCTAACCCTGATGAAGACCGTGCTTGGTTTAAACATCTTTTAGTGAAAACTGCTCAACCTTAAACACTTTGAGCAGCCAGTCATTCCCTTGCCTTTGTTTTAGGCCAGACTTAATTAGTTTAGTTTTTGTTTATTCATAACCATTATTAATTCATGTCCAGCAAGTTTTATGACTTATTGGCAATCAAGAAAAATGTTTCAGCAGCAAAATGAGAACAAAAACACAACATCTATCAAATGGGTATTTCCAATGATAGCCTTTAAAAAAACAAAAAACAAACATGCGCTCATTTCTATTTCTGGACAACATTTTACACTTGCGGCCATGGATTCTGCAATAGTTCAATCTGATGATATGAGAAGTGTGAGAGTAACTAAACCCCAAAAACCATTTTTTCCTGCTGAAAACAAACTAATTTGGGTATGAAGTAGTGCTATTAAATGGTCCTGGTTCAACAATTGACATTTTAGTCAGAGTATTTAAATTTGGTGTATTTTGTTGTAAAAATGTGAGAGTGACTGCCCTCTATTGGTTTAAACCTGGCTTTTACAATTAAATGTTGTGCTGCTGGTCAGTGATTCTCAACTGGGGGGTCAGGACCCGAAAGTGGGTCGCGGACCAGTACTGGGTGGGTCGCGGAAAGCTGGTCAAAAATAATATCTCTCATGTTGGACTTTTTTTTTTTTTTTAAATAAACTTTTTTTTTGACAGGCATGTTGTGAAATGCACGTTGCACACGAAGATATATAGATTTAATTTTGTCTGAAAGTGGGTCGCAAATTAATGACCATGGCAAAATGTTGGTCCCAGGGTGAAACCAGTTGAGAACCCCTGCTGTTAACAATTTGGCAGCTTCTTACGTCACGAAACACAACTGTTGGCTCCGCCCCTTCTATAAAAACTAGCAGCTGTTGTCTCTATAATCTGTGGTGAGTAGTTTGGATTCAGAGAACTGTGAATAGAGAGGTATAGAGTATTGAGTTGGTAGATTGCATAGCATACATTGTTCTTTGGAGATTTCATAGTAGAGGCTTAACCAAAACCTCAGGGTTTAGTTTCTCTTTTATGGTTTCATGATTTCACCATTTAATACATCTGGTGGATGCATAGAGCGACATCAGAGGGATAAAAAGTTTTCATTCCAGCACTCAATCTTTTGTTCTTTTTATCTGTTGTTTCATTTACGTCTCCGAAGAGAAGTTCTGTTTGACTCACAGGTTCACACAGGTTCCAGAAATCGATCTTAATCAGTTTTAAAGCCACCAATAAAGAACAAACACAGGACATATCCTCGCTGACTGACAGATAATCTATGGGTGAAAATAAATGAAAAGCCCCACTGTCATAAAAAACACACCCACACAACCAGATTGTTGTGTTGACACATTCTTTTTTTTCTCCTTTTCATTCCCAAAATGCTAAGAATCTCTAACCTTCTAATTGGGAGAGACTCCAGCAAAGTTCACCTAAAAAGACTCAAGGCGATTCCACGCCTTTGGTGACTTAAAGCTGCAATATGTAAGTTTCAGCATATTATACTACAGTGTTCTGAGAGGACACTGGAGCTCTGCGCCTTCTCTTGGCTTCGTATTCAACCTTTAGAAATCAAGGAGTGGGATGTTCTCTTTGAGCCAATCAGAGATCTTTTTACAAACTAAGAGGTCCATAAGCTGTTTTGGGCGTTACAATTATCTGCTCGACTAAAGTTGAATCGCGTTCACGCACTGTAGTTAGTGAAAGTCCAATGGTGGACGTTCCTGCTGGAAAAGTCCTTATCACGGCGTTAGACACAACAGCTTACACGGCAAGGCAAGCCAACAAAAGGAAGACCAACATAGAGAAGTGAGAGTCAAAGAAAGAAAGTGAGATCAACCAAATAACAGAATTGCGCCTTCACGAGGATGCCGGTCAACAACAGTAACTTAGGAAGTCTGGCTGTGTTCAAAATGGCATACTCCGTACTATGCACTACAAACATGAGTATGTACTGTTTACTATATACTAAGTATGGTTGGGATTATTAGGATGGTGACCGTTCCCACTGAAATTTACTTCCAAGAATTTTTGATTTTTAGCTTGAAGCCAGTCCCAGGACGGTTTTACATTCTGCTCGCAACGCATCATGGGTGGTTTAGTATGACTAGTGTGCCAACCGTGCATACTTAGGAAATGTCCCAATATAGTATACATCCAGTTATTTCTCGCATACTCAATCTTTGCCTACTAACTAATGTGAAAGCACTGCATACTAGTTTTGACGTCAGATCCAGTATGAGTAGTACGTTAGTATGCGATTTCAAACACAGCCTAAGTCAGATTCTACATACTGCAGCTTTTAAATGAACGTAGGACACTGACAAAGCGAACATACTTTTGAATCTCATATAAAAGTCAAGTAATCTTTGAGAAAGGGTCAAGAGTTCAAGATGAATATCTCTACTGAACAAAACTGAAAAAGACAAACACTTTTTCTAAAAGGTTTGCAGAACACAGAAAGAAACGCTGGCCCAGTGAAAAAACTCTTGAACATAAAGATGCTTTTTCATGGCCAAACAACAAAAGGCTGCTGCTGACACATGCCCTGGGCCAATTACATTCAAGTCTTTATTCCTATGGCAGTTTAGATCTGATGCTTTTCCATGTCTGCATCATGACTGCAAATGGCCATGTGGCCCACATAGCACAATAAGTTCAACGGATATAAATCCTGGCCTAGATTCAGTCCAAAAACCAGTTTTGTGGCACCACTTAGAACAAAGTACTATTTTGGTGTAAAACTCCTCTTCACACAGTGATCTCAGTTTGTTTTCTGTTTTAACATTAAGCTTTAAGTTCTGCTGTACTGCTATGCTGCTGAAAACTGACACAGTTGACCAAAGCTGAGTATTTAAAACTTCATCAATAGTTCAGATAGAGTCATTGTTGACTTAAAATCTACAGGAGACTTTCCTTTAATTCCATAGTGTCGGCCTCATAGATCAATAAACCAAAGATAATATGCTTGAAAAATAGATGTAAAAGGTTGAAATTGCTGCTAGAATTTTGTAGTTTAGATCTCCAGTGTGAATTATTTACATTGTTGAAAAAATTCTGTGCATTGCATTGTGGAATTTAATTTATTCTTACGGTGATTTATTGTACTTCTTCGCCAGACAAGAAGGACAGTGATTTGCTTGACACCATTTTTGTTCCCTGGATTTCCTGTTATATCACCTCACTTTGTGAGATATTCAGAATAATAGAAGTTTATTTAAATAGGGACAATACAATTTCACAGAGTAACAATACTGTGATGTTTTGTAAGAAAAGTTCATATTTAACGCAAGATTCCTACTTTTGTCTCTCGTTGGGCTTTTACATAAAATATTAAAATAAATGGACTAAAATTTAAATGTAAAGATGCTAAAACAACATTGTGCACACAAAAAACCGCATTGCTACATCAATAAAAGTTGGTAAAATTGAAATTAAACTTTAGTCGTTGAGAATGTAGCTGTAATTGATTCATAATTATAAGAGAAAATGCTGGTTATCGTAAGCATAGTTGAATTGTGATTGAACATGGATAGTTGAAAACTTAATTGTAATTGAAAAATGTAATTGAACCCAACCCTGGTTCATAAAAACACCAGAAATGTGTTGGAAGGTCACCTTGGCAGTATTTTTTGGAGTGGTAATACCAAGGAATGAAGGAAAAAAACTTCTCTTACGGGACTCCACATCCTATAATGTAATGCACAAAACCATTGCGAAAATGTCAAACAGTGGCCATTTCAAGATTGTTAAGTGTTGTACTTTCTTTGAGAAATGGAAACTAAACTAGTCACTAATAATTAGCAAAATGTGGGGCATCTGAGTTCAGTTGACTGAGGTGAGATTAGCATTATCTCCATATGGTTTTTGTCCAATTTCACCTCACCAATTGTAAATAATACCACTAAAAAGCTTCCTAAAGAACATAGCACACAGTATGTCATAACAGACACCTTATATGATAAACCATAGGCTGTGTTTATGTGATCAGGGCTGAATCCACACTAATTAAAACACTGCCGTGGTGCAGCAAAGCAGAGAAACTGGCTGAGAACTTTTCAGAATTTTATTTTTGCCCCAGGGTTAATATCAGATGAAGTCCAAAGAGACTATGGAAAATACCAGTGGGGATAAATCATTACCCAACAAGGAGACTGACATACTTCTTCTGCATAAAACGCCCTCTGATTAAATTGCCCATTTGGCTGAATCCCAAGCGTCAAATCCTTCGTCCTCCCTTGATGGTAATCTGCTCCTCCTGAGCCACACCGATGTGATGTGCCCTCATTATGACAGTTTGATGTTGCAGTGTGACTTTACCACAGCGCTGTCACGGAAACGCTAATCTGGCAATGTGACGAGCATGTGTACATCAATTTTTGTTTAACAAGAAGTTTTTTTTTTTCTCTCTGTATGTCATTCTCTTTTTGTTTCATCAGGATATACTGTATATACTGTAAGTGTGAAGTATGTTGAATTTGAATGAAATCACAACCATCAGCAGGACCTCCCATTGCTCCTGCCTGTAATCCTGCTGGAGCACAGTTCAAATACACGTCTGCTCTGCCATTTTTAGGTTTATGGAGCAAACTGGAGAGGATTTGTGTTCTCAAAACGTAACACGATTAAAACATCTGCAATTAAAGAAAAACAGACGGAGAATGTCCGAAAACAACCACCTGCGCTTTCAATAAAGAAAATAAACTTTTATGATGCGGCATCTATGATTTATATAATAAGCATTAGAAAACATTATAGAACATGAAATAATTGCTGAGCTAATATCGGTATATTGGGATAATATATGAAAAAAATGAAATATCAAAATCTTAAAATTAGTTAACCTAGTTTACAAGGTGGACTAAGAAAAAATATAAAAACAAATTTCCCTGCTTTTTTCTTTTCTTTTTTTTACATTTTTTGTTTAATAGTTTAATGCCATCAGTCAAAAATGTACAAGTTTGACAAAACATAAAACATGACACTTGCAAATGTAGCATTTGAACTCAACCAGCACTTTCACATTTCAAGAAAAAAAGATGAATAAAAAAATTACTATAATGAAGTTTCTAAGAGAAAAATGTTGTTTTTTTTTTTGTTTTCTTTTTTTTTTAAAGGCAATAAAAAGAGCTTTCCTATGGACATTTAGAGATGAAAAATTAAACTAAATAATGCAACAACTACAATAGAGACTCTTAGTTATATTACTACAAATAAAAGCAAGCAATGAATAACTAATGTGAATAAAAGAGCAATAAAAATGCTCCACAAATGACAAAACCAAACAGAATTTATTTTCTTTAAAGTGTGACTTCTTATTAGAAAATAAGGAGAGAAAATTCATCATTTTAAAAAAAAAAAAAAAAAAAAAAAAAAATAGATTCAGAAATATCCAGTGAGGAAATACTGGTATTAAATCACACACCATTGTGCTACATGTGGTCATTTATAGACTATGGATAAGACTTTTTAAGAGTCAAACAAAATAAAGATAAAAACAAAACCATGAATCATGGTAGCAATTTGTATCAAATTTAAAAGCTCATAAATCTGTTGAAATACCTCAAAGTAGGAAAGATAGTTTGATTGAAACTCACCATTTGAGGCTTATGGAGGAGAAACCATCAACAACAGCACTTTGCATGACTCCAAAGGACAGCATCTCTGTTTGGGACACTCTTCACCTTCCTCTTCCTCTCTTCTCTTCATCAGACCTCACTTCACCAATGTCTGTCATTAGGCAGGAGTCCTTTACTTCATCCTAAATTCTCTTTTACTCTTGTATTTATTCCAAATGCAGGAAGAAAAAACAACAACTCTGGGGAGAGTGTTTACAGATAATTGTGCTGCTGTTATAATTCAGGTCGACTGGCTCTTTCTGACTGACTGTGTGTCCTCTGAGTGTGTGTGCGGTGGTGGAGAGGATGAGGATGGGGAGGAGGAGGAAGAGGAGGAGGTGTTAAAGGCGGTGCTGATGCTGCTGCTGCTACACAGTCACTAGAGCTGCTGTGTTACCATCAACACAGCGACTCTTCTCTCTCGTCGCTACTTTTATTCATAAATACAGATTCTATCAGCATCAACAACATTTTAAAAACATATTGATATATTTTCAGAGGAAAAAAAAGTGATTTGAAACAATTCACTGAATTGTAAAATTCAACCAGGCACAAATGTGTTTTACTGTCAACATTTCCTATCATATTAAATCATTTCACTTTCATTCTATTTATATAGTGATCAATTTATTTATTTTATAATAAATACATAGTGATTTATTTTTTTCATCAGACAACTTTTTTTAGGAAATTTACTTTGATCTCCTGACATGTTTCAACCATCAACTGCACAGTCTTCCTCAGAGGCATCTGCTGATTGCTTTGTTGTGTCCTTATAAGTCCTTTTCCTTAAAAAAAATCTCGTCTGAATAAAAGGAGAAAACATATTCAAAAAGATGACAAAATGATTTTTTAAAAAACATATATTTCTCTTCCTGTGAAATGTATGGGTATTAATAAAAAACGTATTGCTAGAGGGGTTTAACATTCCTCTAAAATATTCCAAACTTGACAGTTTTAAATGTTGTTTAAAGGTGTCACGCCCATGGTTTGTTTTGTGCACTTCCTGTTTTATTTTGTCACCTCATGTTTTAGTTCCTGTTATCCCCTCATTTCAGGTCACTTCATTCCTCATTAGTCTCACCTGTTCACCCAGCTGTTCCTTTTCACTACTTAGTGTTGGCCGTCTCACTATTCCAGTGCCTGATTTACAGTAAACTCTGCCTGCTTTTGAACCTTTTTTGGAATAAACTACTGATCTTTGATTCTGGGTCTCGCATTTAAATTCTTTGCTGTCTGGTCCAGTGTTTCAAAAGGTAGCTAATTTAAGATTTTTGAAGGACGGTTTCAACAGAGGTGAAAGTAAAGGATTCACGTCACTGTAATTCAGTTGTTTTTATGGGTACTTTTACTTTTTTTGAGTATATTTCTATTTCAGTAAGTTTACTTTTGCTGAGTAAATTGTTATTTTTTCATTTTAAAATAGTCAACGGACCATTGTGACACTGCAAAAAATGAAATGACCAGACGAAAATCAAATGCATTACATCATTGCTGACCAATCAGATTAAATGTAATGCACAGTGGCAAAACAGCATTGAATGTTGGTTATTTTCTCAGTTTTAGAGTTGATAAATTTAGATATACTTAAAGCCTGATATTCTTATTTTATTTTGAATTCAATTCTTTCGTCATTTGTGGATAATAAATTAAAACTGGAGTACACAAATAATTTTCTTTATATAAAGAAAATATTCTTATTAGTATCATAGTATATCACAAAAGTAATAATTTCTGAAAAAAACGTACGTCTGTGTGCTGTCTGTACTTTATAATGAAGTAATTTAGTTAATAAAACCGCAGAAAACAAAATTTTGGCGGTCACCCCCTCCAGCTCCAATCACAGGATTTAGAAAAAGAAGGGGTGAGCCCACGAAGGAGCCTCCTCATTGGATGCCGCGATATAGTGGGGGGCGGGATTTACGCTTCAAATTCAGCCATGCCCCTCTGTCATGGTTCAAGATTCAAGTAGAGCAGATTTAAGTTTCAGTTGTGTAGATTTTTAAGTTTATATATCAGATGTTTAATGTTTGATGATTTATTACCAAAAAAAACGTTGGGGGTGAAAATAACTACCTTTGACTTTGAGTACTATTTAATTGAGCTACTTTTTACTTATACATGAGTATTTTATGCATGAATTACAATATCAATCAAGTAACAGTACTTCTACTTAAGTAGCATATATCAGTACTTTTTACATCTCTGGGTTTCAAAATGTTATTTGAGTTTCGAATTTTTTTCAGTGTGAATTTTAGCCTCATAAGATCTTTGAATCAGTTCTAACTTTAGTCTTACAAAAGCAAACATTTACAATAATGTTTTATCCTGCCCTTCCTGTCCCTAATAAAATGGTCAGTAATCGTGATGATAAATAAACACATAAAACCTGAGTTTTGTGTTTCTTTTTCCAGAACCAGCAGTTGTGAGTAAAAACATCCAAGAGATGTGCAAACAATAATAGGACGGGTGGTTTAAATCCCCAAGCTGTCAGCTCTGAGGGGATTTGTGATTTTCTTTTTTTTCATCCTGTGTACAGAGTAAGTGCTGGCACGCTTCTAGGGCAGCACATTACTATCACAGCTTGGGGGTGGGGCAGAGATAGGCAGATATGCAGGGTCAGCCAAATCTGGGGATTGAACAACAGCTCCATAAAGATACTCCATAGGAAACACTGCTAACCTTCATGCACCATTATTCGCCTGCTTAATAACAGTCCCAGTGGTGCCCACTGCTGTCACTCTCTGAGGAATAAACTCAACCAATGGAAAACCCTTCTAATCAGTCCTTAAGATGATGATTTATTCCACTCAGACATGCAGTTTTTGTTCAGAACTGTTGTGATGCAGGTCCATGTTCTTACACATGCTTGCAGCAAAATAGTCTGACCACAAACTTGCAGATGATACCTGCACACGGCTATTTTATTAACCTGTTATTACAGCGTCTAATTAAAGCTCATGTATTCACAAGGTACTTGGAAGGCAAAGCTGTTCTAGGGCACGATGTAAGCATTGAAAATGAACCTGGGCAAACTAACGCAGATTTAACCCAGATTACAACCTAATATTCATTGAATTATTAATCACCGTTTAGAATTATTAAACTTAAATCAAAACTTGTTTTGTGTTTGAGTGACTCCTTACCTAATGATAAAGCAGTTTGTTGAAAATCACTGCTGAAATAATGTTTTCTATGCATTAGACAGTAGTAGCGATGTAACGATTAATCGTAAAGCAGTTATAAATCGATTCATAGGTATCACGGTTCATATCGATTTTCTGAAAATTGAATCGCAGTACTTTTTTTAAACAGATGAGGGTGCTATCCAGAAGTGTTGGCGGCTGGCGGAATCTGCTACTACTTTCTTTCTGGCTGCCTTCTACTCTTAAACATGTTCATAAATGATTCCTTACCCCTTTAGCACCGATAGAATATCTGTAATATTACGTGAATATCTGTAAAAGTCACGTTTTTCTGTAAGCTCTGTCTGCTGGAATAGCATCTCTTCTTCACTGCTAGATTAGCTGCATGCCAACCGACCACTGGGTTACCAGCGCCCTCTGCTGGTTCAAACAAATATCTGATGTAAATACAATGCAGACTGATTTTTTTTTTTTTAAAGTCCAATTGTTAAGGCACAAAATACATTTTCGGTTGCTCTTTTATAAAGAAAAAAAAAAACTATTATGCAGTTTTGCATTGTTTACTATAGAACCAGAATTTAAATTAATAGGCTTCTTCATTTGTATTTATTCCTTTATTTATTTCATTCAAGATTTATTTTTAGTTAAATTGCATTGTTTTGAATAGTTTATCAAGGGATTCTTTTGACAATGAAAAATAAAAGGAAAATAGTACAGTATTTTCTAGTTTTTTTCCCCCAAAAAATAAAGGAATATTTTTCAGTCATAATTTGTCTACAGTCCCATTTTGTAAAATAAATCTTGAGAGAATCGTATCGTGAACCCAGTATAGTGAATCAAATTGTATCAGGAGTTGAGTGAATCGTTACATCCCTAGACAGTAGCAGTGTATTCTTTACATGCTGTAAATACTCTAAGTTGCTATAGCCTCCCAAGATCTAACTTGGCATGTTCCACATTTGCCTTTGCAGAAGTTGGATAAGTCTGAAATTATTAAGTTGAATCCTTAAGCTGTTTTCTCTTCTTAAAAAACTTAGACTTGTAGAGTTTCCCTGGTTTAGAAACAAAAAAACTTACTTGCTAATCAGAAACTAGGGTCTCGGTCTCAAGATCACATTTTATCAGTCTGGTCTCAGTCTCGGGATTCTCCGTCAAGACGGTTCAAGACCAGCACTGATTTCTGCTATTCTTCAACTTTATTAATGTGATAATAAGGAGAAGAACTTGGTAAAACAAATTATATCTTCAATTCATGCATTAATCCACCCTTCCAACCTTCCATTCTTCTCGATGTTGTGAACGAGTGACACACATCGCTGTACACAAGCGGTAGTGAAAGGTGGGGGGCGTAGTGGCAAAAGGTGGCAACTTTAATTTTTAGTTGTTTTTGTATTTTTTTATTGAGCTTGTTCAGGCTGGGCATTTGATGTTATTTACAGTTTAATTGTTTCTGATTCATTAATGTTGAAATTTCAATTTAAACACTTCCCATTGCCTCACTGATTGTTCTTCCTCCTTGGAAATCTTTTGGGTTGCCTTATGTTACACACCTGCAAAAGCTGGGACCATCCATCTTATTTCTAGACAGAAATACCTCTAGACGCTTACTGTACTTTCATCTCACAAATAAAAGTCTTGTTTTTCAAATATTTAAAACATTTCTGGACATCAGTGGCTTTTAAAAACATGCAAGAGTGTATTTCTTCCAATGATTTAGTTAAACCAATTTGTTAGGAGTTGAGATTCTGCTTTGATAGAGCAAATGTATTCAAAATAAGCTAAAACCAAAGAAAGAATTTTCTTCAACTGTTCAACTTTGTCATGGTTTTTGAAATTAGTTTTCATCGTCTTGGTCTCGTCTAGGCTTTAACTCCCAAAAATCTTGGTCTTGTCTTGGTCATAGGTCATTCTGGTCTTGGGTAAGTCTTGATCTGTGTTGAAACTTACTACTCATATTAAGTCTGACGTCAAAATAAGTATGTACTGCGTTCACTTTAGAAAGTATGAAAAGATTGAGTACGTGAGAAATACCTGGATGTATACTATATCGGGACATTTTTTAAGTATGCATTGCGAGCGGAATGTAAAATCGTCCTGGGACTGGCTTCAAGCTAAAAGTCAAGTATCCTCTTTTCAAAACAAAAGCATCTCTTCTTGTCTTTCATTACTTTTTGATACTCTTGTAAATAGGGCTCTTGTTTTGAAGTTAATTAGAAGTTTTGACAGTAGCACAATGGCGGGTCTTCGAAAATCTCAGAAATTTCAGAATTAAATGTGTTTCTGTGAGTTTTATGGATCAAATGTGCACATGTTGATATTCTACTTGGGCACTTTCTCATTAAAAATGTTTTCAGAACTTTCAAAGGTGGAGAATCAAGAGAGATATTTAACCCCAATGTGCTTCAGTTGTTTGTCATTGTATGTTTGGGAAACTTGGAAGTATACTTGAGTGGGAACGGTCATCGTCCTAATTCTCCTAACCATACTTATAGTAGACAGTGTATACTCATTGAGTTTGTAGTACGGAGTGTGCCATTTCAAACACAGCCTTGGTCTTGGATACTGTGGTCTTGAGCACAACACTACTAGAAACATGCCACTCCATATTAAATATACATCTGAAACAACAGTAGATCCAACCAAAGCTAGTTTCGTCATTAAAATGGATTTGGAGTCACTATAAAGTACATCTGCCAGGCAGTGATTTATACACTCAAAGGGATCTTACACATCCCTATAAAGAAGTCTCATTCAATTCATCACAATGTAAAATTCATTTAGATAGACTTGCCATTAATCTAGAATTCAGTAGTAGCCAATGTGTGTTTTCTGGGATCTGCCTCAAAACGATTGTTTTCTTTGCTGATGTCAAGGATGCTTTGACTTTCTCATTCTGGTTCACAGTAAGTGACAGTGGGCTGGAGACATATATATATATATACATATATAAGTAATCCACAATGGTTCAACTCCAGTTGTTTGATTAGAAATAGGCAGCCTTGCGTTTCCTTATTTACCTCTGGTAAAAGAGGAGGAAGCCTCTACCACTCGTGAGCAAGCTCTTGAATGACAAGATGGTTCTAAATATGTAAAAAGATGCAAAAGGGTATCAAAGTAAACACCAAGTCACTGAACAGGAATATTAAAGTGTAGAATAAATGTCAGGTCATAAATATAAACGGGGATGCCTCAACAGAAGTAGAAGAAACAAGGACTGTGTTCATAAGCAGTAACATAAAAAAAGTGCTCATTAATAAATGTAGGAAAACTGTTTACTAAAGCTTCAATAAGGGAGTGTTTTGTTTTTCTTTCTTCTTTTTTCTTGGTTCAGTTTTTCCATAAATATTTCATTCAATGGTTTTTTTTTTTTTTTATTGGATCAAATTTTTCATCTAAGAAGTTAAAAATGCACATTTGTTATACATTTACTTTGTAACCATCTATTAACAGCCTTTTTATGACTGACCATGATATCAAGATAATCACTCAGTTTTTGAGACATTAATAAATAAAACTGGACAATTATGAAGTAAGCAAATCACAAGAATGAAAAAATCACAAATACTACAAACACAGGTAAATGTCCTGAGCACAATGTTACTTTTAAATTACATGGAGTTTTAGACGTTAAAAAATTCTGGTAACACTTTACTTGAAGTTTTATACATAAAGGGTGTGACACCTTATTCGTGCTAATAACAGGTGTTATGTCATAATAATGACGTGCATAATGCCAGCCTTATGTATTAAAGTTCAAGTAAAGTTTTATCAAAAATGCCAGCATAGGCATCATAAAATGGTTGAAAAAGTTGAAATAAATTTTAATATAATAAGAGTCCTACATGGTGGAACAATCACTGAAGCCTTTGCAGGTTGTGAAGGTGCATTTGAGGTCCAATCATCTTCCATTAACAGCTGCTTGTCCTGCCAATCACAAAGCCTCTTGAACAAAAATGACAGGACAACTTCTTGACAGATGGAGCAGGTTTAAATGACAAACTTAAGCTCTACATACATTTCCTTATCCCTGATTATCACATATTAACATCTAAACCATAGGAATTATTTTAAAACATCATCACATTTTCACTTCAATCTTATCATTTTATCAAAATGTGTCTTCTATCATTAAAATCTCTGTAATCATTCCATCATTATGAATGGACGCTCTTAAAGACCACCGACAGGCTTTAAAACTATATTAACGTGATCTGTTCTCCAACCATGTAAACACACATGGACCTTTTAACTCTTTTAATTCCATGCTGAAGTCTCAACTGTTGCCTTCTCTAATGAGAGCCCATGAATGCAGAGTGCCGGAGTCTTCCTTAGGGTTAAAATATTGGCACTGCTATAAAGAGCTCACCAGCTAAGATACAAGCTGGGAGCTCATTTAACTGCATCATGTCAGCGTTTCCTATCCACCCCCCACCATCTGCCTGAGAAACATGAATTAAAGCACTAAAGCGCAGGCTCCGTAAACATCTCCCGTCCACTGCTGCTAATCCTTAACCAAACTGGG
Organism: Gouania willdenowi; assembly: GCF_900634775.1. Lineage (NCBI taxonomy): Eukaryota > Metazoa > Chordata > Actinopteri > Blenniiformes > Gobiesocidae > Gouania > Gouania willdenowi. Next base: position 9,224,306 of record NC_041059.1, read on the forward strand.
AGATGAAACGGCACGTGACGGATCAACCAGTGGCAAAATTATGAATGTGAGCTTGTGTTTGTGAAATAAGATTTGATTTCTATGTGCGTGATAGCTTAATAAATACCATTGTAACCATGGTAGCACATGTGGGCATCAAGAGGCAAAGCTGTGCACGGAGACTGGAATCAGGAATTTTTGAATAACTGGGTTGATGCCAGCTTCTGATTTCCAGAGTGAACTGGTTGTGTACTGGTTTTCTTTTGGTTGGATTTATTTTGTGAGAATGAATTTGGGTTTTTATTCTGTAATGTGATGAATGTTAAAAAGATTACATTGATGACTTTCCCCTGTTTTTATCACTTCATTGTTGAGCATGCACTGTATTAAAAAATATGTAATATGTATATCATGCTGTAAAATATATTCATATTTAAACATAATAAAAGGTTTTTAATTTATATATTGCCACTATAAATGTAATTGATGAAATTTGTGTCGTAAATATAAAGTAGTGTAACATTAATATTATGTACATGTCATACACATTCATGTGTATGTATGTATATGTGTGTACATATGTATATATGTTTGATGTGAATGTATAAACTGTATATAACTGTATATAAATATATAGATATTTTTGTGTGTGTGTGTGTAATATGTACGTAGATAACCTTGTTTTGTTTTGTTGTGATGGGGTAGGTATATAAGCTTTGCTTTAACCCTTTTGGCTGATGAATTGGACAGTTGAGTGTTTGTTCTGTACTTTTTTGTTTGTTTGTGAAGACCGCCAAAATAAAATTCAAATTTAAATTTGGCTAGAGTCAATTCTTTATTCAAAAATAATAAAAACCTTTAATAGGCACAATAAAAGAGGAACATAATACAAATAATCTGTATTTGTTGTGGGGGATTTTATTCTTCTCTGCACTTCACTTTTGTACCCTTACATCATATAAATATCCTAAAGAATATTTAATCTTCAAATTCCTGATATTTGGGGCAAAAAAGTGAGGATTACGTGTGAATTGTAAAAGTGCTCCAGTGTTACAACAACAGATTACTGATCTCTGCTGGTGTGGCTACAACCTGAAGAAAACAAAACTCCAATACTTAAACCAGATGAATGAAATGATTAGCATGCCTTTTTTTTTTTTTAAATGCATTTGGAATAAATCAAACGTCTTGTAATAATTTATTACCAAATACTTTACAATTGCGCAGATACAGCAGTATCTTTCGATGATAAAACTCCTTTAAAAAAAAAAAAAAAAAAAACTCGAGGGTCTTGTTTTTTTTTTTTGTACAAACAAATTCCTCCACAAACCACTGACAACAGGTTCTTGACCCACTAATTGAAAACCATTGCTGCAGATCATGGCTTCCTGTCTGTATTTTCAATTTTTATACTTTTAGGAGTTTTCTTTCTGTTTAACGCCCTGTATTTTTTTATTCTCACTCAAATGGCACACAATGATAATCATAGCAAAGGTTTATTTCAACAGAAAACAAATAAAAGTGCTGGATAACATGACAGGATAAGACACAAGCTAACAAGTAGAGACAGTGAGTGAAGATGTGATGGACAAGTGGCCAAAGACAGACTAAAGCTATAATAGAGTCAGATAAATCAACTCTTGTTGACTCTGTGTCTTTAATCAGTGACGGTAAACGTATCCACGGTATAACTGTGGTGCTGTGTGTGTATGTTTGTGTACTTTAATTTCATCTGACACACACACACACACACACACACACGCACACACACACACATTCTGAGTTCTGACGGGAAGCAACAACACGGTGTAATCTGTTGGATTCCAAACAAGCTTTTAAAACCTCTTTACTGTCTGCCGTCCTAATCTATGAACTGGTCAGTGAGAAGTGCAACAGTTCAGACCAGGATTTACCGCCTGTAAGATTCACTCAGTAGATTGGCACTAAGGAAAAATCCCAACCAGATCCAGGGTTGCCAGGTGTTAAAAACTATTAGTTTAACAAAGAACGAACCACATTAAAGCTACACAATCCCTTCTCAGACTGAATCTAACAGATGAATAATGTGAGATGCAGTGTATTTTTAACAGCAAATTTTAATTCAGCATTAGTCAGTGTTTTGATTAAAATATAGTCAAAATGTAGTCATCGGGACTATTTCAGTTATAGTAAATGACATTAAGATTTTAAACCAGTGGTTCTCAAACTATTGTGGCTCAAGTATCTCCTTCCTCTTATTTCTGAATTCAAGTACCATATTTGTCAAACTACAACATTTTGCTCAGAATACTATGAAAAAACAACTATAGAGCGTAATGATGGAATGAATGAGTGATAACTCAAATACGCCCCTTTGGAGCATCTAATTTGGCCCACAGGAGAAAGTAAAAGTGACAGAGAAAGCCTGAATTATTGTGTAAATGAAATCAACAATATTTGGAGGGGCTCACAGTTTTCCCGGTGCTTTTATCACATGATTGCAGTCATTTCTAAAGTTAAACTGTTAAAAAAAACTCAAAATGATTACAAAATCCTCCAATTTTCCTCAAATTATTACATAATATTACCCTTAATTTAACAGAAATTGGTCACAATAACTAGGATCATCAGTTATTGCTTGTATATTGTCAGGTTTTTACATATTTAGTATTCCATATATATGAAGAAGTGCAAACTAGGGCACAATAATGTTGAAATTACTAATTTTCCCACATAAAATCTGTATTTGGCCCCTGAACTAAATTGAGTTTGACGCCCCTAATTTACATCAGACCTAATATTTTTAATGATTTAATTTGTTAATTTTCTTCTCTCATTCTCTCTCTCTCTCTCTCTCTCAAGTACTCCCTTTAGTGCCATTGTGTACCCCTAGGGGTCCACGTACCCGCATTTGAGAAACACCGTTTTAGACAACAAAATCTGTAACAGATTTAAGGTCAAAAACAGTAATAATACATTAAATAAAACAATATTTTGATATAGTTTTTGCTCTCGTGTATTTTTCACTTAAAAGAATGTTAACAAAAACTATGATGAAAATGTTTAGTCATTAAAATGAACACTGGTGGCATGTCACTTGATGATTTACTCTTTATTACATCACCCCTGTGATACAACATCTCTATTTCACCATCGGGTTATTTTAATGTACAGAATGAGTCTTTGTCGCGTGACATTGGGAGTCGGTCATGTGATTGAAGCAGAGACTTCTGGGAGCGGATCTGCTTCCAGTTTCGTGGTATAGAACAGGAAACAGATGTGGTCAAAGAGAAGAAGGAAGGACGAACACAACAGGAATCTGCCTCGGATTAGTTTTACGCGTACACGACAAAAGAAAGAGAAAATGAAAAAAAATAAGTCCTTCATATCACAGAAATACATTTTCAATACACGTAACACATTGACCAATGAATGGCTGTTTCACTCTGTCAATGACAATAGAGCTTTACTTGGTATAAGCACCTTAGTAGGACGGTAAATCTACCCAAAGGCATATTTTTACACACTGGTCATGACCTGTAGACTGATGGCGTCTTTACAGATGCTGAAAGAGGGTCTGGAAGCTTGATGATGGATCAGCTAAAGCACTGCAGTTCATGAGTCTCATTATCTAAAGTGGTGTAAGAAAAAAAAATAAAAAATCATCTGAGGAGTCTTACAGAACCTTGCTATGCATGATGTAACTTAATGAAATTCAGAGAGATGATGTTAGAAAACGGGGGGGGGGGGTGGAGACATTTATCAGATAAGTAGCGATGTGTCCATGATCAGAACCAATGGGTTCCAGTGAGTGGTCCTGACCTTGTGGAGCACTGAAGAATGGATATTAGGATAAATGGAACAGGTATAATACCAAGTACTTATATTTCAAACTAATAATCCCTTCAAACGTTCCAGTTTTAAAGAGTCTACGACAAGGATTTCCTTCAAAATCTCATTGTTACATAAATGTGCTCTTAGGTGGCTGGCACGGACAGTATTTATTACTTAATAGATAATACCAATATTTTTAAAGGGCCCATGTTAAGCTAAATCCACTTTTCTGTGCTTTAAATATCATAAAAGCGCTATTAGGGCTTCATACACATGCCCAAAGTGTTGTTTTCATTGATTCCCTCAATCGTTAGAGGGTGATTTGCTCCTTTCTTACTGCAGGGTGAGCCCAAACACCTCGCTCCACTTTGATGACGTGTTCCCACTTTGATGACGAATTTGATGCAGCACTGAGCTGGAGAAGCCCCGCCTCCAGGAAGCTCTCTGCTGTGATTGACATGTAAACAGACACGCTTACAAAGATAAGCATTTCAGCGTCCTTTACGCATTGCTATGTATGTAGTTTCTACACTCTATGTACCGGTGAACGCCCCGCCCCCACACTCTGTCTCATGTTTATAAAGCAGCATGAGCTCATCTACGGAGTGGGTGGGAGGAGGGCGGTCCGTCCTCTGGCCCTACGTCACCGTGCGGGGAGGAGCAAGTCAGTGTCCCGTCTATACACACGCCCACTCATGAATATGCATAAGTAGGACGCAAATGAGCCTGTTTGTGTAGAGTTGCTCAGAAAGTGACTTTATAGAGGCTAAAACTCTGGAAAACAGGCGAGTTTGGGAAAATAAAACTCAAATACTGTGTTTTGGGGTTAGAACAAATGGAGATGGGTGAAAAATAGCATGACATGGGACCTTTAAATACATTTTTCCAGTTTAATATGCAGTTCTTTTCATTTTCTGTCCAGAAAATGTAAATAATGTGTCAATAAACCTGTATCTTGATTCTTTTGTAAGGCATTCTGTATAGAATACTACACTCCTCGTCTCTTTATTGCATTTCTGTTTGTTATTGTTGAATATAAATATAAATGGGAATTATATGAAGATCGTAATCAATCTTGGCGCAGTGTTATTGTTGTCTTTCAACTATTTGTCTTTATTTCCTACAAATGGAAATGAACAAAGAAAGAAAAAACAACTGATTATGCATTACTGCAAATTCCAAACAAATGGTCCCTCCGAAAATTAATTCAGGAAAGTCATTCACTTCCTAAAGCAGGAAAAACAGCCCCAAACGGTCCTACTCCCAATAGTTTCAGTAAACATTCAAACATACAGCTTCTTAGGACTCTTATTTTGGAGGTCTCTTTGGAAAACAAACTGAAACATCAAAACAAACTCTGGTATAACTTGAAACTACATTATTTCCCAATTATGTTATAGTTTTGTGATTCATATCTGTTTAAAAAAAACATGTATAAAACACAATACAATAGACAATAATGAGCTTCCAAGAGCGATGTGATACAATATTTTTTGAAAAGAAAAAGAGATCAAAAAAATTTGCAATTGAAAAAAATAACAATGTTTTTAATGGATTTTAACTCTAAACATACTTATTTACTTTAGGCATGACCTTTTAATCTCACTAGAAATATAAAAATAAACCACTCAAACCTTTGACGATACATCTTGGGATGTTTTAATATTGCATTATCTTGTCGCACAATTATTTTCAGTCAGTTAGGGTAAGAAACTGATTCTTTTCCACCAAAAAACAAGAGGATATTTGTTGAGGTTATAATCAGTCCTTGGTGTTAACATCAAATTAATAAATTATTGGATTACTCCCTAACAGTTATGCTGAACTCCCCCGATTGTGAACAACAAATGTCTGGAGTGAAAACAACTTTTTTCTGTGGTTTTATTTAAATTTATTGCGAGGAAAAAGAAGCAATAACACAGAAATGTCTCCTGAGTGTCCAACATTTGCTCTGCATAAATGAAAGCAACAGCTCTGCTAACAAGCATCTAACACCTTCATTAAATCTAAGTAGTGTGTTTCCTCCGGGCACTTTTACACAACAAAGGTCAAAGAATTGGACCAACAACCTCTTGAATGGATGACACTTGTCTTGTATGCAGTGGTTGATGGAGGGAGACATCCTTACATGTGTGAGTAATCCGTCATAACACGCGATTCTCATATATTTAGAAAAGTGAGTACCATACACAGACCACTTTATGTCTGTTGCTCGCACATGACATGTTCATATATAGTCTCATGACTGGGTAGATAAGGAAGTATCTACCAGCCAGGATAAATATGCCTAATGTCTATTTTAGCACTGGAGTGGAAATATAGGTGTTGTTTTTTAACTTGTGTATCCTGTGTTGCTCACAAAGCAAACCTCAGCAGATCCATGTGCTCGTGCACAGGATAAAATAAGGTCTATAGATACATAAATACATGTTGAGAAACTGTTTACTGTCTACTTTAGTTATTAGTTAGCATGTCATAACCAAGGACAATGTAAGACATTGTAATCTAAATATCCGTCCATCATCTTCCATCCCTAACCATGGGTTATTGCTGCACTGGAACCTGTTAAACCATGTGGATTTGTTTTTTTTTTTTTTTTTATTAGGAATTTTATATTTTGATAGCGCTTCGAGATGACAATTGCGCTATATAAATAAAGTTGAATTGAATTGAATTAATATTAAAGTCACAATAAACCATGGATTTCTTCCCTTTGTGTAGTTTTTCAATTTTATTTAAATTATTTTTATTGTTTAAAGTAGCGCTTTTACCACTTTTAGTTGATTTTACTTTAGTAAATCAAATATGTTTCTTATCTTTGGGTATTAGGGTTCAAGTGTCATTGGGACTTTTTCAGTTGGGTGATATTTAATTTGTCTTTTAGTTAATAACATGTTCCGATTCAAGGTTTTAGTTTTGTCTTTGTCTGTTGGTAATGCATGATTTCCTGCTTGGGTATTCATAGCCTTTTTTGTTTGTTGTGAGGGTGATGAAGTGCCCTCCTGTTTTTCGCACAGGTGTGCCTGAGAGTTTGTCAGATTATTGTGTGTTGCTGTACCTCTACAGTCGTGTTCGCTGCTTTATTTTTGTCAGCCAGTTTGTCCGTTTTAGTTTTTCTTGTACTTTAGTCAGTTAAGGTGTTTGCAACACAAGTTTTAATAAATGGACATTACTTTTGAGCTAGTCTGGTGCGTTATGTCAGAAATAGGCCTCAAATTAAAAGTTCTTGCCAAAAATAGATTTTATTATTTTGGGGTTTTTTGGTTTGTTTATGGTCAAATAAGCCTGAAATATCGGGGTTCAATTTTTTCCAATGCTTCATCCATGTACAATTTCATATTTTCTGCCACTCCATTATCACTTCAATATATACCAGGACATTTCTTATAATCAAAAACATAGGTTTAGACACAAAGTTTGTGATTATGTGTAACTTAGAAGGGTGTTTTTTTTTGTGGCATGTTCAACATGGATGCAGTCGTTTTGAAAATAATGACGTAAAATTGGGTCAAGGAGCAAGAGAAAAAAAACCCCCCTATATTTCTGGCTTATTTGAACCCCAACTGAGCTAAAAAAACAACAATAAAATCAATTTTGGCAACAAAAATGGCCAAAATGACATACTGCATCACCACAACCTGATACTAGGGCTGCACAATTAATCTAATTCTAATCGTGATCATGATTTTGGTTGCCGCGATTAAATTAACCTGATTGTTAGTAATATTTACATTTAAAATATGGGCTCTGCATTCTGTAATAATGTATTTATTCTGTTAGTCTTTGGAACATTTTAAATTGTTGGGGTTAATTATATATATATATATATATATATATATATATATATATATATATATATATATATATATATATATATATTAGCATAAATATTATTTAAAGCTTAATTTTACCCTGTAAACTGTACACATATTGTTTGTTTCAAAGTAGTGTAATAAAAAGATTTTTTCCTAACATAAGTAATTGTGATTACAATATTGATCAAAATAATCGTGATTAACATTTTGACCATAAATATGCAGCCCTACCAGATACATTTATACAATGTGTGTCTGTCCTACAAATGTATGTCTAATTTAAGTCTGTCCTACAGTTTTTATATTGTTGCACTATTATCTATGTTTGTATTTATTTTTGTTTCTCACTATCTGCTCGTTTTTATTACATTGCTGCAACAACTGAATGTCCCCTCTGGAGATCAATAAAGGTATATTCTATTATTTGCTCCATTCACCACTAATCTCCATGATTGTTATTTACAGTGCATTTTTGGTGGATCATTTAGTTCCAACTCCAAACAATGATGTTTTTATTTATTTTTTTTTTTCACACATTTTATAGGTCCTTTAATGAAGTTATTTCAAACCAAAACTCTGTCATGTCTCTCAGTTCCAGACAGCAGCACAGTTTGCACCAGTCCTCTATTGGGAAGTTTCCCTACTGTAACCCGACTCCTGAGTCCTGACATCATCTGGATTCTGGAGGGTGGTGCTTTTTGAGTGAAACCAGATGTAATTCCTCTGGCTGGGGGAAAGAAAGAAAGAAAGAAAGAAAAGAAAAGAAAAAAAAGAAGAGATCTGCTTCCTGAACGTGGAGCTTCTACTGTACTTCCTCAAACCTCACCCAGTATAAAACCAGTGAGATCTACTTCAGCAGCAGGAGAAGCCACTTCAGACTCAAGAGGGACTTCACCAAACCGTTGGAACTGCTTCAGGTACGTTTGGTCTTGATGTGGGTTTTACTTTCGGTTAAACCGGGGCTGGTTTTAGAGTTTTTTATTTTTTTTTCTGAACTATTGGTTAGAACAGGCAGAGGCGTAAAGAGTACTGATAGATCCTACTCAAGTAGAAGTACTGTTACTTGATTACAATTGTACATCAAGTACAAGTCACACATAAAATACTCAAGTGCCAGTAAAAACTTACCAGTTATTTTCACCCCACACGTTTATTGTTGGTAATAAATGTTGCCATAGTTCCCTTGCATACTTGCACAATTGGAACTTAAATTATTTTCCACAATTAATTAAATTGAAAATAAAAATAAAAACTTCTCAGGCTCTAAGCTCTACATTTATAAACTCTTAAAGTATGAAAATAACCAGCATTCAATGCTGTTTTGGCGCCGTGCATTACGTTTAATCTGATTGGTCGGCTATGATGTGATGCATTTAATTGTTTTCCGGTCATTTTAATTTTTTATAGTTTTACAATGTCCATTGATCATTAAAAAAAAAAAAAAAAATTAAAATGTTCAGTAACGAAATGTAATGAATTACTTTACTTATTCTAAAACAAACTTAAGTGCAAGTAAAATGACTGATTTAGAAATATACTCAAAAAAAGCACTAGTATTAAGTCAATTACAGTAACGTGAGTACTTGTAATCCATTACTTACACCTGGGAAAAAAGGTAGTCTGATGGTAACGCATGTGTGGACTTGTAGTCATAGTTTCACTAGATAAACATGTCATAACTTGAACTGATTTTTAGAGACATCATGAATACACACATTAGAAACACATGCATGTATGCTCACTTACTTTATGACCCAGAATTACCTGAATGTGTGTCTTTGAAGTCAAAACAGAAGTCAAACCTGTTCACTACAGTTAATAATTCAATAGATCATTATCATGTCTGCTAATGCTTTATATAAACTATCATCTGGAGAATTGGTCAGACCTCTATTACACTAAAACATTGTGCACAAACTGCATCTCATTTGCATGAAGCATAGGACTGCAGCGTTTCCATTATCTCTGTAGAAAGGTGACGCTGTGTCAGGTACAATCAATGTGTGTGGGAAGAAGATAATGTTGGACGAGGCTTTTTTTTTTCTTCCTCCATCAAAAGAGATAAATGAGGCCTTAAAATGTGGGAACTCACGAGGTCAGCAGTTTTCAAGGAAACTCATTCCAACACAAATGTGGTAAAACAAACAGGAGGAGAGTTTTTTTAGTGGCACATACTGTATCTGCACAGATGCAGCCATTTAGATAACTCTTCAAAGCCCCATGACTTACCCTGTTTGCATGCTTTGCCAGGCTTTTAGCGAGTAATGTTTAGCACAATCTAGGCCAAATCAAGTTTAAATTGCCCATTAAATATTGCTGCTTGTCTCTCACCACCTGCCATTGTTGTCGGGTGTTGAATAGTGAGTGTTTGTTGTGTTTCCCAGGATGTTTTCGTGTGTGTGCGCGTTGCTGCTGGCAGCCGCGGCTCTGGGACACTTGGAGGAGGCTTTTCTGGATGCTCAGTGGGAGGACTGGAAGACGACTCACAGGAGAGAGTACAATGGCCTGGTCAGTAGTAATCCTGCATACTGTGGTCAATAAAAAAAAAATACCAAAAAAACAAACCTGGATATCATCCAAAGCGTTGAAATATCAGTATTTTTAAAGTTGTGGGCCATATGAAAGGCAAAAAAAAACAATAATAAATAAAATAATAGCATTAACAGTCCACTTTTTAAAATAATTTTATATATATATAGTTTACATGCTTAAAGAAGCCTGTAAAATACCCCAAAAATCTTAGAAATCATCCAACAAAAACAACCAAATCACAATATTTGTATTTTTGATAAAGTCGTGAACCATATAATGACAAAAGGTTTAACATAACAACTCAACTCAAACTTTATTTATAAAGCACATTTAAAACAGATTAAAGCAGATAAACCACCAAAAATGACCCAATCAATGGCCAAGATATAGTACCAAGATACATAGACAAAGTACCAAAATAAAATAAGTAACAAAAACAAAAGCAATAACAGGCAGTGTTGGAATTTGATAGAGTTTACATGGGTCAAGTTAGGCTCTAAAGACCAGAGTGCGAACTCCGAAAAACACATTTTATTGCTAAAAACATTGCATCAATTTTTAATAGATATTCAGTGTAATTTTTGGAGAAATGTATTGCCCATAATAATGCACATATGTGCAGCTCTTATGGGTTATTTTCAGTGTTTGGTGGATACTGTAGCACTAGCAGTAAATGGCTTTGAAGACACTGACTCACCGTCTGTCTGCATCTGACTCAGTTTACCAGACGTGCCTTCTGTTCAACTGCTGACCTGTTTCTCTAGGAAGAAATAGTTTTTGTCTTTTGCATATATTTATTCCTGTTGTGTGAAGATATGAAGACTTTTCTTCCCTCTGATTTCTGACAAGTTTGCAGTGTTTTGTAGTTAAAATTAGATATTTTGTTTTGGCAAAAGAAATCTTGTCAATATTTAATTAAATGTTTCTGTTTAGATATATGCAAGAAAATTAATGATGCATCAAGAAAGTGTTTGATATTTAATTTAATATATACCTTTTAATATAAAATGACCTAATCCTCACCTATACTACTATCATTTTCTGAATTAAAATTTAATCAACCAAGTGAGACTACATTAACTTGAAACAATACCAACATTTTCAGCATGAACCTATTCTTCTTATTTCTTATTCCATCAGGCAAAATGGTGTTTCAAAAACTATACAGGTAGGAATAAACCCAAGAATAATCTACATATTTACTTAGCATACATATATATATATATATATATATATATATAATATCACAAGTATTCGAGTGACTGTAATCAAGTTGCTTTTATGGTACTTTTTTGAGTATATTTCTAAATCAGTAATTTTACTTGTACTTACTGTGAGTACGTTTTAAAAGAAGTAGTAATTTGTTACATTTCTACACCCAACCGTTACTGAGTAAATTATTATTTGAGTCAGGATCACTTTAGAAAAATTGTGTGCAGTTTAGATTTGGCGGTAAGGCTCTGTTCTAGGACCTCTCTGCCCTTCCAGCAGCTGTGTGGAAAGCCCAAAGCGTAGGGAGCTCCCCCTCGCTCTTCCATGAGCAACATGGAGAGGCATAAGCAGAGAGAGCGGTCAGCAGGACCCCCTGGAACAGAAGCACTAATGTTATACTTGTATGCCAACAGAAGACACTATTTAATTAGTTAGAAGAGGAATAGCTGGGTTAGGAGTGGGTTGCAAGGTATTTGCTGACGAAGCATGTAGAAGTAGACGTGTTGCCGTGGTTTTAATGCAGCAATGAGACTTAACATATATGGGAAGCATGGAACAATACATGATCAGCTAGATGATTAACCGAATTAAGAGATGGATGCTGTCATTTCTTTTTTTTTCTTTCATGGTCTCTTCATAAACTAGTTTCTGAAGTCACATTAAACATAATCCGTATGTTCTTAGTAAAGGAAACATTAGGAAAGCTAACATTTTAGCATTGAGGCAGCAATGCTAACGCTCCCCTCCAGTGTTGGTTTGTTTAATCTCATGATGGTGAATTGACTTCCTGGATCCTCACTGAGCATCTGCTCTACTTCTAGCTATAGAGGTCACAGCTCCACAGCTGCAGGATGTGTGTGTGTGTGTAAGTGTGTATGTTTTCACATATAAAGTGAGTGCCTAATGTGCGGTTTACACAAACTGCTGCATGTACCTCTGAATTCATATAGCTCACTGCATGTGTGTATATGTTTTATGTTGTTCTTGAGCCCTGAACAAGTTTTTAACATAATGTGCAAATCTTCCTGTGATCTTCGCATGCCGTGAATTAACATTCCTGCACGGTCAGCAGAAAAAAGGCGTGTGTGACTTTAATCAGTATTCCTCCAACAGCCTTTATGATTCAACCAACCCTCCTTGAACTGACATCACTCTAATAGAATCAAAGTCTCCTGGCAGCATTTGCATTTCCCATTACTGAAATAGATATTGAGACAGAAATAATGATTATGCTTGTGCTAATGGTTGCTAAGACTCGGGATACCATGGTTGTATTACATTTATAGCATAGCTGACTGAACTCCATGGCTGCATCTCTTACATTTGTCTCAATCATATGTTTTACTATATTAAACTAAATTAAACTTTTATTTCGTTCATATTGATTCTCGTCACAGTTTTATGAAGATTTCTCATTGGGTGCCTGATACACACCAGCACGTTTTCCCTCCACTGGTATAATTGGTCCTAATTAATGAATCTCAGGCTTCTGCTTTTGCTAATTACAAAGTAAACATTTCCTCTTCAGCACAGATGGGTCTGTTATGGCTGTCAGGTGTTATTATCACTTACACTGACATTAAGATCATGATTCTTTGCAGTAAGGCCTTGTTATAAAGGCTTTGTATTGTATACCAGCTGAGATAATAATGAGAACGATTCCCTCACTCAGATGTGGATTTGTCTTTGTTTTTTTCCTCTAATTTACACAAATGATGAAGTAACGGCTTCGTCAGTCATGCACACAGTTGTTTTTCTTCCTATTTAGGTCAGAATTTCTTTCATTCAAATTTCTCTAAATGGTTTTATGAAGTGAAGCCACAGTCAGTGACACTGTGAGTTTGAGGTTTACGTCCAGTACGAGCTTTGGTAGGAACCAGCAGTAGATCCTCCGTGACCCCTGGGCACAGGAGATGGTGATTTACTCATATAGAATAGACAAGGATATACTGTACATTTATTGATCCCCAGAGGGGAAATTCACACTTGCAGCAACACAATATAAGAGCAGAGAGTAAGAGTAAGAACAAAATAAATGGTAACATTGGAAAATAGTGCAAGATGTAGGACACACAAAAATTAGGAAAACAACAACAACAGAAAGAAAACAACAAATGTGCAAATGGAAATTAAGGAATTGGATGGGTTGGATGTAGGTGTGGTTACAGTTGTTATTGTGTTAAACAATAACGTTAATATCTCAGTTTTGATCAAATTTAAAGTCTCCGTTTTGATAAGATTGTTTAAGGAGCAGCAACGACTATGAAAAAACAATACATGTGAATGAAAACAATATCAAAACATATTGATATTTTTGTTAACTAATGAAAATGAAACTATCCATACAGCTCAGATCAAATCTGTCTGTGTATATTTACAAACATTAATATTAACCCATATCAAGGTTGATAAATGCTAAATGAGTCTTTAAAAACATGCATAAAATCTGTAACATATTTACTTGACTAAAATCTTAATGTCATTATTTGACTAAAATTACTAAATTTAGACTAAAACTAAGTTGCATTTTAGACTAAAACTAAATCCAGATTTGCTGTCAGTATTAACACTGCAGAAAGTATTTCAATTAGGGCGGTTGTAACCCGATCCACCAGTGTTTCCCTCTTAATGTCACTGACTACAAACATGAATATGGATTCTGAGGTCTAGTGTTGTTGTGATTTGGCTCAGGGTGAAGAGGGGATCCGAAGAACCATCTGGGAAAAGAACATGAGAATGATTGCGGCCCACAACGAAGAGGCAGCGCTGGGTATGCATTCGTTTGAGATGGGCATGAACCACCTGGGAGACATGGTGAGTATGAAGGGACTCCATCATTTAGCCTTATGATTATTCCTTCATTTAGCGTTATAATTCATCCTTTTTTTAGCTTTATAATTCATCCTTTATTTAGCTTTATAATTCATCCTTTATTTAGCTTTATAATCCATCTTTTATTTAGCTTTATAATTCATCCTTTATTTAGCTTTATTATCCATCCTTTATTTAGCTTTATAATTCATCTTTTATTTAGCTTTATAATTCATCCTTTATTTAGCTTTATAATTCATCTTTTATTTAGCTTTATAATTCATCCTTTATTTAGCTTTATAATCCATCCTTTATTTAGCTTTATAATTCATCTTTTATTTAGCTTTATAATCCATCCTTTATTTAGCTTTTTAATTCATCTTTTATTTAGCTTTATAATCCATCCTTTATTTAGCTTTATAATTCGTCCTTTATTTAGCTTTATAATTCATCCTTTATTTAGCTTTATAATCCATCCTTTATAATTCAGGATGGTTCACTTCACGCAGTAATTTGATGGTGAATATTGGGTAACACTTTATACATAAGGCTGACATAAAGTGTCATTAATTGTTGTTTGCTAAATTATGACACCTTTGGAGCTATGTTGGCGTTTTTGGGTGAGGGTTAGGATTAAGGTAGGGGTTAGGGTAGGGTTAGGGGTTAGGGTTAAGGTAGGGGTTAGGGTAGGGTTAGGGGTTAGGGGTTAGGATTAAGGTAGGGGTTAGGGTAGGGTTAGGGGTTAGGGTTAAGGTAGGGGTTAGGGTAGGGTTAGGGGTTAGGGTTAAGGTAGGGGTTAGGGTAGGGTTAGGGGTTAGGGGTTAGGGTTAAGGTAGGGGTTAGGATAACGAATGACACTTAATAACAGCCTTCATGATGACTTATTCATGCTAATGACAGGTGTAATGCTATAATAATGACAGCGTAATGTCAGCCTTTATGTATAAAACTTCAAGTAAAGTGTTACCAAATGTTCTTTGCACCTCAGATGATCAACAACTGTGAGCTTTAAATAGTGAGTTAATTAACTGTAAATAACAGGATGCATAAGATGGTTGATAGGATTCCTGAGAATAAATAGATGTTTATTGTAGGGCTGTCACTTTAACATGTTAATTGTGATTAATTAATTACAGGAAAGATTCAAAATAACTCAGTTAATTTTTTTTTTAAGCACTCCAAATAGCGCGGAACCATTACTTTTTTATGTTCCCAGTTTACCCATAATACCAATGCAC
The DNA here is from genome assembly GCF_900634775.1 of Gouania willdenowi. Lineage (NCBI taxonomy): Eukaryota > Metazoa > Chordata > Actinopteri > Blenniiformes > Gobiesocidae > Gouania > Gouania willdenowi. The sequence goes on from NC_041059.1 coordinate 9,239,706, forward strand.
AGGCTACAATACAAGACGGGAGACTGCCGAGCTGCTCAGCTTTGTTTGCGTTAATTTTGGCTTTTAAAAACACCGGATGGAAAACTAACGCCTAGTTGTGTGCAAATTGTGCAAGAAAGAGTTTGCCCTATCACCGGAGCGTTGTAGCCTCCGCTACATCCCTCAATGCTAAACATGTAGCAGCTAGCAAGGATAACTAGCGTGGAAACTCGGACAGCGCTATCTGCTACATGCTGCAAGCACGCTGTGAATGACAAATGATCAAACTCACTGGATAAATATTATTATCTGAATGAAGGCGAGAGAAAGCAACAAGTTTGGTGTTAGAAAGGTGTTCTTATTGTTTATGATGAGCTATCTTATAGCACTGCATTTCACTTGCATTTTCTATTATTTGGAGTTTGATAAAAGTACACAGCAATATGACACGTAGCCCTTGGTCTGATAGAAATAAACAATGACTTTATAAAACTACTTTGTTATACATCAATGTTTTGATCTGACACAATAATGTCATTTAAATGAAAATACCTCAAGTTGAGGGCGTTTCTCAGCATTTTTTAGATGCGATTAAAAAAGAGATTACATAGATTTAATTAATTACAGAGCATGATTAATGAATCACACACTTTTTTTAATCTCTTAACAGCACTAATTTATCATTCATGTGTTAAAAACAAATTTGACTCACGTGGTTTTGCCTTTGTGCTGCAGCACTCCAAGTCTTTTCGTTTTTTGATTCAAACAAATTCCACGCTACACTTCCTTTAATAAAAAAAATGTAGATATGTTAGTGGTTATGTCAATAGGCAGATGCTGCTGAACACAAAGGAGCCAATCTCTTTTTTTTTTTATTATGGGCAGAAGGTGAGTTCTAGTGAGTCAATCACTGGGCGGCTAATCCAAGAGACAGAAAATCATAGTCACGCACACTCCTCTGGAAAATTACCCCCCCCCCCCTCCTCACACACAAAAATAAATTCCACTCTACCTAACCCATAAATCAAATATCTAAGAGCTGCTTCACTGAGAAATGAAAAACTTTTTTTTCAAGCCACTGTATCAGCTTTGAAATAAATCCAAAAAGGCAAACTCTGACATGTGCATAGGTTAATACTTTTTGTATGGACAGACAGTTTTTATTGCTTTATCTTTACATAAAATAACACTCAGGATCTGCTGGAAATAGCAAATGCTGTTTTAGTGAATGTTTGTTATTGCTTTTTTTTTTTTTTTTTTGCACGGCACAACTTCTGAAAAGAGACTCATTAGTGTCAGAGTTTCCTCAGCCCATTTTTTTTATCGACACTTTGTTTTCCTCCTTTATTCATGCACAATGACGTGCAACTAAATGGAATGAATGTCTTTAAATCAGCTGCTGTCAATGGCATCTCAGAGCATGACTGATGGATGTTAAAGTGTGAAAATGATGCCAGATCAGTGAAGCTGTATGTCAAAAGAGGAAAACAAGCATCCTGACAGGCATTGCTTGTATATTAATGACAGGGACACACACACACACACACACACACACACACACACACACACACACACACACACACACACACACACACACACACACACGTCTAAGATACTGGAGAAATTTCCACTTTTTAGTTTTTGCATAGAACAGGTGGCCTGGTGTGAAAGATATTTTTTTAATTTGACTGGAAGCACTTAGCTGAGATGAGGCAAATTAACGGATGTGCTTTCTCTCTCTATGATACATGCCAGGAAACCAGACTTTAATATTCATTTTTTTTAATCATTTACTCTCCTCTTCAAGAGTTCTTGGTTTGTATTTGCTTAACTTATTCTGAGGCTAAAAACTAACTCTCTGCTCTATTTTTGTCCTCAAACAATGTTTTTCTATAGGTCTATACAGTATATCATTTGTGTATGTTACCACCATCTACCTCCTTGTATTCTCTCTACTCTATCTGTCTCTGTGCAGACGTCAGAGGAAATAGTGGAAAAGATGACAGGCCTGCAGATACCAAACAATCGTCAGCAAAACCTCACCATGAAACTGGAAGACGGAGTGTCCAGGATTCCCAAATCCATCGACTATCGCAAGAAAAACATGGTGACATCAGTGAAAAACCAGGTCAGAAAACTTCATGTGTAATCATATAATTCAATTTAAATCAGATGACAATGCTTTGATCAAAATAAGACTAAAAAAAACGTAAGAAACTGTACATAAAACCTGGTTCAGGGAGATACATTGTATCTGTTACCTCAAAATAAAGTGCAAAACAGAAATATTCGGTGGAGAAACAAGATGCAAGAGTAGATCTTTTTCCATTTTTTAATCTGTTTTGTCTTCCATTTTTTTTAGATGTTTTATTTTTTTTAGAAGATTTGGACTTATACCTTATAATTATTTATTTTATGTATCAGCAGCAAAAACAGCAAATTTCTTCAGCCGGAAAATTTAAAGGCATTTTTAAATCACATTATAATTTTTTTTATTTTTTTTTTAATTTATTGTGAGCTAGAAACAATTCTATGCAAACCTGCCAAAATATATATTTGTGTTTATATTTACTTTTTATTAAAGGTACTCTGATGTTGTAGTATACTATATTTGAACAATGCAACTGCAGAAAAGGGCAGATGGTCAACTGAAGTCGCTGCAATTCATTCAACTGTGGTAAAATCCCTAAAGTGTCTGTTTTAAAAGTGAGGAAACCCAATCGAACACAGGGAGAACATGCAAACTCCTCATAGATGCTCCTCAGTTTCATCATGTACAGAACCTAAACAATGTGAAATAGAATAAGCTTTTTATAATTTAAATATACTGTATAAAAATGCAGTATATCTGTACACAGGTATGGTATTTGAGTAACACTGTGTGCAATGCATGACACTGCCTCCCCCTGGTGGTTAAATACAAACCTGCACCTATAATACAGCAGACTGTACCATTGGCTTCTTTTATCAGCACTGGAGAATATCTGCACAGCTACAAACTGTTTAAATTACTTAAAGATAGTGTTTATAACCCTTTATCCTGACATCACAACAGACCCACATACAAAACTACAGGAAAAAACTCACTGTATCTGATGCTGTTCAGATCGGTATGTATGTACTGTTAATTAATTTTTAATGTCCATATACCAGGCAGTCTGGGAAAAATGTGCGTCCTCTAGTGGACAAAAAGAAGAAGACCCTCTATGCTGCAGCTAATACTTTAACACACTGGTTTCCAACCTTTTTGGGATCGTAACCCCATTTTTATATCACACATTTCTACGTAACCCCAAAGACATTTTTTCCCAAAATGAATGTTTGATCACGTTTGTTATACAGTGTTATAAATACAGAGTAGCCAGAATTAGTGACAAGTTTTGCCAGCTCAGATCTTTTTATACCCAAAGTTGAAATGCTAAACTCGTGGCCAGGAGTGACCCCCAGAATCTCATTGGTCACCCCAGAAGCCACACCTAGCACAGACCCAGCCCTGGTTTGTAGTCGATAGGGTGCATCCACCTCTGTGTCAGCTTAACAGATTAATAGAGTGATCGATCTACGTAACATTACCAGCTCTAGTCAAATGCCACAACAATCTAAAAATGATTGCATTTCTAGTAAGTAACTCATTCCCTTTCACAGGGTGCCTGTGGCTCCTGCTGGGCCTTCAGTTCTGCCGGGGCTCTTGAGGGCCAGTTAGCCAAGATGACCGGTCAGCTCGTGGACCTCAGTCCTCAGAACCTGGTGGACTGTGTTCAGGAGAACGACGGCTGTGGAGGAGGTTACATGACCAATGCCTTTGAGTATGTCAAGGACAACGGTGGCATTGATTCTGAGGATGCTTACCCATACATTGGAGAGGTAGGACACTCCTGTGTGTGTTATCTGTATGACTGATTATCAAATTATAAAGCCTTTAAGATTTAAATATTCATGGTGGATGTTTCAGATACCACAAAGTAAATAATGTGATTCCTATTTATACTGTATTTCCTTCTCGTTCTTCTTCTACAGGCCAAGGCGTGCCAGTACAACCCATCAGGCATGGCGGCCCAGTGCAGAGGTTATAAAGAGATCCCAAAGGGTGACGAACATGCTCTGGCTGTGGCGCTGTTCAAAGTTGGTCCAGTGTCAGTGGGCATCGACGCCACACTAAGCAGCTTCCAGTTCTACCAGCGAGGTCAGTGACATATAAAAAGGCACTTAACACAACCTACTGACTCATTACAGCCACAGCAGCTACAATATGGACAGAGAAACATGAAAATGAGTTACCAATGATGGTTATAAATTCATTTCTAACAATAAAGTAAGCATTTTATTACTTGTAACCAAGTGTGAGTATCAATCTCATTTTAGTTCAGGGGACTAACCAGATTGACCTTAAGTGGGCCACATATTTTTTATTGGTGAAAGAGAAAATTCAACATTAATGTGCCCTGGTTTGCACTTCCACGTATAAATTATATATACATTTTTAAGTATATCAGTCCCCACAGGATCGTCACTAAAATGTCCCTGATTTGGGGACATTTTGTAGAATAGTTTGAGGAAAATTTGCCAGATTTGAGAAAAGTTGAGAGTTGTGTCAACAATATGAGATTGAAAATGACTGTCGTCATGTGATATAAGAACTGGAAAACTGAGCTCTGTAAATATTGTGGATTTTATTTTATTTTATTATTATTTATTTTATTTTATTATTTTTTTATTGAGTTTTTGTATTTGCAGGGGCTGAGATTTGTACAACTGAATTAGTTGGTAAATTACAAAATGTTTAAAAAAAAAAAATAAATAAATAAAGTTTACAAAAATAGTCTATACAGAGTGTACACATTATTTTAAATATTAAGGCAAAACAATGCAATTCTGACACAACAATGCATCAAAAAAAAAATAAATAATTACAACCTATTTTAAAAAAATTATAATTATACATTACAACACCTACAGGTATAGTGCAAATGTCCTTACAGGAACCACAACAACAATGGTGCCAAATCCAAAAGCAATGCAAAACAATGCAATTACGGACCCCAGGAAGACTAGCTGGTTGCCATGGCACTAGCTAATGGGGATCCCCTAATAAACAAATAAAAGTTAAAATAAAATATAAAAGTTTCAGTGGAAGGAAATTTCTACTTTCCTGTGTGATTTGACTAGTTTGTAACAAAAATCTTAAAACAAAAGAACACAATGTGCAAAAAACACAATTGAATGATATAAAATAGAACAAGAATGACTACATATGCCAAAAAGAGCAATCTAATGAATGTAAGAGAAAACATGTACAGTGATTGTAAAGGGTGTGTTTCAAATGTATTATACCTTTTTAAAATATTATTACTATTTTTTTTGCGGGGGGGGGTTGTAATTTGGTACCCCTTCAGCAGATGACATCCTAGGCGACCACCTGGGTTGCCTAGCAGCAAGGCTGGCCCTGGTCCTACTTGCTTGTTTTTGGGTCTTGATCTAACAGTGTTTCTTTTGTCTTGTGCGCAGGTGTTTACTACGACCCGTCATGTAACCCAGACGACATCAATCACGCCGTGCTGGCAGTCGGTTACGGTGTCAACAGCAAGGGGAAGAAGTTCTGGATCGTGAAGAACAGGTGGGACAAACTCACCTGAATGAAAGGCAGCAGGTGGTGCAAAGGCGTCGCTGAAATGAAAACCGTGGCTTTCTGCTGCCATGGCGATGATTTGATGTTGTCCATCAGCCGTGTTTGTCACTGACATGGCTATGAGTTGAAATGATGTTTAACCTCAGGCAAAACTCAACACCGCTCATAACTCTCTTTACGTCTTTTGTCTCCATCTTTTGTCTTTTCTTTGACAGCTGGAGTGAAGACTGGGGGAAAGGTGGCTACATCCTGATGGCACGCAACCGTGGCAACGCCTGTGGCATTGCTAATCTCGCTAGCTACCCCGTTGTGTGAAGAGGACGAGCATGGAGACTAGAGGAGGAATAAGGAATGAAAGGACTTCTCAACACTCAGCCATTATTAAATACAAATTATTATGTTTGGACTTCAGTATTTCAACTGTTAATCATTTTTGTTTTCCACAAATGGGAAGTGAATGGCTGACGATGCACTTTGACCCCAAGTTCAGTTTTGTACCAACGTATCACTATAGTTTTAGGCAGTGAATGAGTGGATGATAATCTGTGATAGATTATTATCCAATTGCTTTAAATTTGATGGGAAATGATTGCTGGACAACGCCTCCTCTCCTGTGTATGAAGACTTGATTGTTGTTATTTTGTTCAACATTTTTTCTGATTTCGTTTTTAAACTGATGTTTTTTATCGGAACTGATTAAAGGTTTACAATGGAAGTTGAATTCGCGGTTTCCTTTTCATTTACGTGAAGGTTAAAGCACTGTTTAGGTCAGTGGTTCTTAATCTGGGTTGGATTGAACCCATATGGGGTTCATTGAGTCAGTATAGGGCACATGTCTAAAACTCATGGCCGGGGGACAAATCAGGCCCTTTGGAGCGTCCAATTGGGCCCGCAAGAGAAAGTAAAAAAGACAGAGAAAACATTAATTATTGTGTAAATGAAACTAACCACTACTGGTTCATGTCGTAATCGTAATTAAATTGTAAATGAGTTTAGATAATGGAATTTGTAATTGTAATTGACATGACAATTCTATAAAAAATGTCAATTATAGTTTAACTTAAAACTGGTGAACCATGTTACAGTTCTATGTGCAGTTCTACACAAATGTAGTTAAAAATTATTAAAATATGTATCATATCAAGCTTTCCCATGTTAAAAAAATTGAAATTGGGGGGTATACTGACAAAAAAAAGGTTCAGATGCCCACTCTAAAAATAATTAAAACCTATTTGTTCATTGATTAGGAAGCCGAACAAGGCAACCAATAGATAGGAAAGAAATTAGATGATAGTCATTTGTTTTTAGTGTATTTTACAGCTGATTTAGGAGCCGTTATCATAAGAGATGCTAACAAAAGTGATTAACTGTAATTTACTTTCTGGGGATAAAAAATTATTTAGGTTTAATTGTAATTGGGAAAAATGCTGGTCACTGTAATCGTAATTGAACTGTAATTGAACATGGATAATTGAAAACGTAATTGTAACTGATGGATCCCAACCCTGGCTGGCATACGTTACAATTACCAGTGGTTTTACTAAATTTGGTTCTTCACATTTCGCACCATATGAAAGCATTTCCTGAAATAATGAGAACATGAATGACCCTGACTGTGCTGTAACCTCCAGCAGAATGTAAAATCCTTTCACCCTTTGGCTTTACTTTTTTCGTCTTGTTGCTCGTGGCCTTTGAGACACGACTGACTCTTGCTCCTCGCTTCACCACCGATCAAGTTTATACCAGTGCGTACACTTACAGTCGGTCGCTGATAATATGCTTGTTTAATGAGTGACTAAAGCTTTTAGGATAGACGGGGAGTATTTACTAGGAAGTGCCCTTCGACCTTTACCGAGCACCGTCCACCATTAGATTGTTCTCACGTTTTTAAACTGAATTTATTTCACTCTCGTGTTGATTTACAGCAACGCTCTCGCTCAGATGACGGCTCGGAGGGCCAGGAGGTGATGCAACATGTTGACAATAATTGAAACTTGTGTATTTGGTTGACCATTAGAATGTACAGCCAGGGGCAGTAAACATAGTGCTCATAAATGCTTGTGATAGCAGCAGCATTCAGCTCTTTATTGTTGCTGCTATAATAACAACCTAAATTCACCCGGTTAGCAGATTTCTTCTTGTTTAGAGAAAGAATATAATCTAGGATATCATAATGATTAGTAGGCTACTGGGTGAGGGGTCTCACTGCGGGTTGAGATGTAACTAGTAAAATAATAATAACGGGTCATTTATAATTTTAATTGTAATTGAAAAAAAAAGCTGTTGTTTTATCATGATTAAATTGTAACTGAGTTCAGATAAATTACTGGATTGTCGTTGGCATAAAAATTCAATTAAACAAAAAACTGAGGAATCATGTTATTGTTCTATGGCTTACACAGTTAACAATTCTTAAATCATTTTTCATTTCAAGTTTTCCCACTACCATTTAAATTAGGGGGTATACTGACAGAAAAAAATGGCACAGATGCCCAAACCAAAAAAAAAAAAAAAAAGAAAAGACAAAAAAATAAAATAAAATAAAATAAGATAAATATATATATATGAGATTAAAAAAATAATAATAATAATTAAATGAAAGATATTATGTTTTGTGTATTTAAGACATGGGTCAAACTGAGCTGTTATCATATTAAATCTATTAAAGGCTCAGTAAGTGTGATGAATTGTAACTGAATTTTAGTAATTGAGAACGTAATTGTCATTAACTTACAGGGGGGAAATTATAATTGTAATTGGGGAAAAGTATTAACTGTAATGTAATTTACTTGTAATTGAACAAGGACAAATTAAAAATGAAATTCACCACAACTCTAGACAGAGTCGTTACGAGATTTTTGTGGTTACAAATTAGCAAGTGATTTTTTTTTTAAGGTTTAACTTTTTTTTTTTTTTTATTAGAATGAACAGTGAGTCCTCAGTTCAGACTTTACAAATAGCTGAACATGGTCGTTGGTACAAATGTTTTCTTGTGACGCGCGTGCAGAAAAGTAGAGGCGTGGCTTCTGGTAGATTGCAGAGGAAGTGGAGCTGTTGAGGGCGGGACATCAAGACGTCCTCTCAGAAACTCCGGATATTGTTTTCAAATCGGCTAAGGTGTAATTTGTGGCAATGCATGGAGGCTTCTGACTGCTGGTTGATTTATATTCTAGTTTCCAAATTAATTTTCTTTATTCATGTACTCCCTTTGACAATTTGTGTACCCCTAGAGATACCCGTACCCCACTTTGGGAACCTAGGAACTAGAATCTTTATTTATTTTTAATGGTAGTTAATGGGGATCCAATGAACAAATAAACAGCTGTGCTTACAATGAAATCAGCAAAGCCTAGAAAGAAGATCCAGAGTTTATTTCTTTTAATGGACACAAAACCATTTCTTAGGTATTAGATTCGTTCTTCTGTGGCTCCTCAAATGTTAATGATGATTGAATGTCGTCTTACAGACACCAGAGGAGGTCCTGCAATCTTTGGGCACATTTAGTGATCCCACGGACCACCAGAGGGCGCCACCTCCCTTTATAGGCTTATCTGCTGTTTGATCTGGACACGTGGAGTGGAGGAAGAAAGGAAATGTCAGCAAAGTCCAGTGGCAGGTAACAAACCACACACTTCAGTGGGAATTACATTTAATCCAGTGAATTAAGTGGCAGTATTGTAAGGTTTTTTCTCTACCTTCTCCCTGGATCTTTTAATCAAACAGCTCCGAGAACAGATAACAAGAGTAGTATCATTTCAATGTCATTTATTTGCAAGCAAAGTTTATAGTAGACTAAGCCCACGTGCAGGTGCCAGAGGAAGACGTTTGTGTTTCTCGGTGTCTGTGTGTGCGTCTATTTGTGTATCTTCATCGCTGGGCACTTCTTGCACCAAGAGGAGGCTGGTACAGATGTGTCTTACCCTGGATTTCCACTGGATGCTTATCTGCTACGAAACTGCTCCGCTGCGTAACCCCACCGCCTCCGGTTTTGCTGTGTATCTGTTATAGCAAGGACTGAGAAGATCCTGCTAATTCACGTGTAATTGTGCGATTTATGTATATATATATATCTGTGATTCAACCATGGATAAGTGCAATATTTATACATAAAATATGGTTTTAAAAGTGCTTGGATCGGGCCAAACGTAATATCTGGTCTCCCGAGTTGGTATATGTGCTTGGTTTTCGGGTAGAGTCCGAATTACGCCTGCTAGCGCTGAAACGCACAATTTTTGGGTAAAAAAAAGTGCTAATTTTCTCAAACTGTGGTATCAGTGGACAGGTTGTATGCCCCTGATTCCGAATATGTGCTCGTTTTTTGGCTAGAGTCTGAAATGGGCCCGCTGGAGTCCCCGGAAGGTCGGTGTTTTCCTTTGCCAGGGGTAAATGGATTGAGCACAGAGTATTTTATTTTGAAAATAATTCGGATATTTTATTTTGTGTCTATGCATTACTTCCTGTCCAGCACGGCCTTATCTTTGTCATATTGCTACAGCACAGCTCCGGTGTATGGCAAAAATAGAAGGGCTGCGTATCTGCTGCAGAGGGCTCCAGCATGATGGAGCAGTGACGGAGCTGTGCTGGAGCAGATTTGGATGCAGTGGAAATTGGCACATCAGCTTTAATGGGAACCTCTCAGCCATATACTGTATCACAGTGCAGTCACGCTCTGCTTAGACCACTCGCTGACCTTGAGGTCATGAAAACAGTTCACAGTTGTGTGTGTTCAAACCAAATCATGTAGAGTTCCAGGGCCTACCACAGACTTTGAAATATACAGAAATAACCTTTTAGTAGACTAGTTTAAGCCACTGGCCAAATCACTTAATTAGCTTGTTCTAAGTGTATAAACAGCTCTTCCTATTTGATATTACTGACAGTCAGAGGTGACAAGTAACAAAGTACAATTACTTCTTTACTGTACTTGAGTAACTTTTTTCTGATATCTGTATTTTATTTTTTTGGGCGACTTTTTATTTTGTACTTTCTACTTCTTTCAATTTAAAAATCAGCTTGTTACTATAAAGACCTTCGAAGATGATGTCACGATGTAAAAAGACACAAACATTTTCAGGTTTTTGAAAATGTTAAACTCAAAGCTGCTCTTGGTTTTATTGAGCATTTGCACCTATTTTTCTTGACACAATTTATTTACAAATTGTATTTATTATGAGTGCTAAATTCTCCAAATGTTCATAAAGGTTAACACATTTAACTTAGCTGAACTTTTTAACTTAAGTACATTTAGTAGCATTTACTTTTATTCAAGTAAGAGAGCAATGTCAATACTTTTACTTTTACCACAGTAATGTTTTATTCAACTATCTATACTTTTTCTTGAGTACTGAAGACAAGTACTTGCCACCTCTACTGACAGTACTACAACAGACACCCAAGACTTCCCTAAAGTGGTGATGTAACATGATGTTTAATGTTCACTCACACCAGAAAGATCTCAACGTGCTCCAATAATAGTTGGAGATCTAACGGTGTCTCAGTAAGTCGAGCAAGCTGTACATTTACATTGTGCAGAATGTGAAGGTTTGCAGGTTGATGCTATTGGGTGTTGGGTTTAAACACCAAATGAAACTGAGAGATTTCTTTCCGAACACATTATAAAAATTGTGTTGTACATATAAGCATCATTCAACCAGAGACAACAGTATTGATTCTGGCATTCCTTCTATTCTGAGCTACATCTGAAACATAATTGAGAAACAAAAGATTTATCTCAAAGTGTCGGTGGAGTTCTTTAACCTCTGGAACCCTCGTAGACCTTCTGCTGGCGCTCTCTTAACTAAACTCATGCTGTGCTGCCAAACATGGAAATGCATTGAAGACCAGGCTCAAGACGATTAGACTGTATTTGATAGAGCTGCTGCAAAAATATACAAGAGTGGTTTATTTACATCGAATCTAGGAAAGCTTTTGATACGCTGTCAGTATAGTAAAATGTAAACTTGGAACAAATCCTAAAACACGTACCGTACATAGTCTGTCAGCATTGCTGCAATGTTGCCTTTAGTTTTTCTCACATTATTAATCTGGCATCTTTATACGTAAATGTTTATCAATATGTTGAACTTCTACCTTTTGATGAACAAATATAATGAATATTTTAAATAAATAGACAAAAAACTGAACAGTGAGTAGCAATCATTATCTATGAACATATAATGTTATATTCTCAAAGTTAGTTTTTGTCAACAATGAAAGAAGGTGAGTAATGACATTTTTTTAAAATTTGATTTGAATGTATTATTTTAGCTTGAACTCTCCACTAATTTGTCTTCATCTGGTTAAGGTACAAGACCTTGAACCAAACCTAATAATTTAGACAAACAGTCTAAGCCCCATTCGTATGGAAAACGTATTATCTGGGGACCCCATGTAATAAATAAATGACACCCAATGTCTGCTTTTTATGTGGTGCATTCGCGCGGGATAACCGAAGCCTGAGATTTTGCTGACATTTACAGACGTCTCCCGGATATGATGTCATTGCGCTGTGTATAGCGTAACATTTGCTCACATTGTTTTCAACATGGCAGGCACTAAGAAGAACAGTAGGCACTGGACGTGAGGAGAAACCTTGAAATTACTAAAACATAAATAAAAATGCGTCCCGGAAACAAAACAATGCGTAATCACGCGTTAGATCCCGCCCATTTCTGTCCAAATCACAGAGATGCCTATTCGCATTGGATTAGTATTATCCCAGAACCTCGGAGTTCAGCAAAATATAGTAGGTAAATTGCGGGGGAAATTTTACTTTACAAATTACTGACATAGCCGATTCGCACGGGATTAACATCACAGATATTCTCCGCAATTATCACAAGTCACATGTGGTCCTGGGATAATACTAATCCAATGCGAATAGGGCATAGTTTAAATTTTAGGCTCCAGATTTTGATTGTTCAAAAGGAAACGTGGAGCAAAAACAAGCTTGTCATGGATTGTATTTAATTTGAGACCAAATAAAATCCACATCAGTATGTGTAGGTGGAGAATAAAACCATATGTGGACATATATACCCATCACACTGCTTACACACCATTTACACTGATGTCCACCCCATACTCATTCCACTCACACATAGTTAAGCACCAGATGTTTCCATGCAGGCAGACCTGCTAATACTGTAGCATATTTTTCTGCAGTCTGTGCCTTCTCCTCACCCTTCTCTCTCTTTTCTGTTTCGAGTGTCTTGAACCGTCCCTTCCTGTCTGCCTGTGGACTCTCACACTGGATGCTATTCGTCCATAAATCTCTTCTTGGACTACTGTCTTCATACTTGACCACATATTTGATCAGGTAGCCATCATGGACTATGGTCGCAGGATTTTCATAAAATGGTTATTCCCAGAGTCAGAACATAACTGGGTAAGACTGCCTTTAAAAATGCCGCCCCCTCTTCATGGAACAGTTTCTAGATTGATATGAAACTGACAGATCTGGTCACTGCTGGAGAATTTAAATCTTTAAGGGACAGGGAAGGAGCTAGTCTTGGACAATGTCACTGTTTTTAATGTCATCTGGTTTTGAGCTGGTGTCTCCAGAACTGCTGGTTTTTGATGTACTGATGTATGAATGTATTTATTGTTGTTGCTGTTGTTGTAACTTTGTCTGCTGCTGCCATGCCAGGTCCTTCTTGGAAAAAGAGATTTCTAATCTCACTGAGGCTTTTATCTGGTTAAATAAAGGATATAATAATCAATGGTTCAGCGCTCAACTAGTCTGGGACCCTCTGATGGTCTATCTCGCGAGCCTGTTCCATTCCTTTTTCTGTCCACGAACCCCAACCAGTCGAGGCAGATGGCTGCCACCCCTGAACCTAGTTCTGTTAGATGGGAGTTTTTGTCTTCCCACTGTTGGTTATGCTTGTTCATGTGGATTTGAGCAACAATGAATTAATGGGAGCAGACAACATGTTCTTCCTCCAGGCTTTTTTTTGGTTTGCTGTTGTTAGAGTGAAAGCTTTAACTGTTGAAAATCTGATCAATGAATGAATACGAGTGCCAGTCTGTTGGGATATTTTTAGTAGATGAGTGGGATTTTAGCAACTTTGCAAAAAACATACAATGGAGATTAAGTTTTCAGAAAATGTGTGAGTGCCATTATGGAAAATCTCAACAATTATTCCCATTGACACTACTAGGTGTCCCATCAGCTCATTTAAAAGCCAAAATATAAATGTTCCCATTAGTTTAGCACCGTGCTTTATCTTTTGTTCACCCATTACACGCTCTCTTTACCAAATCATTTGACCCAAGTTTGTTTAACTCCAGATGCGACAGTGCAGGTACAACTCCAAATATTGTGCTGCCAACTGCTCCTAAATCCACCTCCTGCCCGAGGGCAATGAAGAGGTTCTGAAAGCAGCAGTTGCCACTATTGGACTAATCTCTGTTGCGATACATGTCTCACGACCCGAGTTTATGTTCTACAAGCATGGTATGCTGCACAAAGAACATGGTATGCTTAAGAACAGGTGGGATGTTTTTACTGCCATGATTTCTCTCAAATGTATCTTTTGAAATGTTTTTATTTCCCTCATATGTTTTGTAGTTGGTTTTTCTTTTTCAACGTATCTGCAAAGTTTCTGGGGAACTGATTTCGGACAACATGGCTACGTGCGATTTGCTCGGAACAAAAATAACCAGTGTGCCATTGCTTTACACATCTTTTACCCCATCATTTAACTACCACAAAAGAGAAGAAACATCTAAAACAAATCTACCAATTGAATATATAGTATTTCATTATATAAGTGTGTTAAAATGTTTTTTAGACAGATATACTCTCTCCTTACAGAGCTAATATAGTCCTGCATGACAAGTATTCATTCGTCAGTTTATTAACCAGTTGGATGTCAAAATTTATGCCCAATAAAGTCACCGTGAAAGTGAAATTTCCAACATCTAGTTTCCTGTTTGTGTATTAAACCTGCCATAAAAAATGTCTGAGAAGATTCAATTGCCTCTTTGGGAAATTGGCTTGTTGGTCAATTTAGCTTTTACATGTTACGACAATAGGAAGGCTAAGATCAATATGTGTCTCTGGTAAGTATCTTGTGAACATGCTGATGTAATGGCTTGTGCTATAGTTGCCTGTTGGCTCAATCTATTGAATTTGTCCAGTGTAGGAACCAAAGTATTTTAATGTGGATTTTAGCTTCTTCAGGAGAACCACTAATAAAAGTCTGGCTCTCTCCAGTGATGCTGATCTTTTTTTCCAATTGCTTAAAGTGCACAGTGTCATTTCGGATGGACATGTTTTCTTCTAACTTAATAATATGAATTAATTTAGATTGTCGTAAACCCAATGAATGCTATATCTTATACTTAAATATCTAAATTAGAAATACTCGAAAATGCTGCAGAGTAAAAAAAATTAAATTCACTTTATACTGTTGGAAAATTGCATCTGTTTAAAAGGCCTTATGTGAATCTTTCTTGTGCTCCTTTGAGAAGATTCTTTCTGCCCATTCTCCCATTATAATAATCTCTCAAGGCAGGGGTCGATATTTCTCTACCTCGTCGGCCTTCTGAATCCATCATCTAAAATGCAGCTTCACTTAATTTTATGTACAGGTTCTTTTATTATTTTGTTCTCAACACACTCCAGTTTGTTGAGCATCTTGAATACGCAGTGCCTTCTCTCTACTTTTTTCTTCTTACAAAATTCTCAGTAGCCCATTGTTTAAAGAAAAAACACCACATTAAAGATTTACAGTTTTCACAACAACGTCCAAAACACATTTTGCGTGTTGTAGTGTAAACCATTGGTTTCATCTCTGGGGTGAAGATTAAGGATTATGGTCAAATAGATTTATATTACCTTCATTGAGATAAAACCAAACAAATGAGTTGTATTTGATTTTTAAGATAATAGTATTTGCAGTGTTTTTGATAGCTGTTTCTACTCATGCTAACCTAGCCGTTTCCCCTCCAGGTAGCTGCTTTGGTGATAGTATTTCAATTTCAATTAGCAGTTACTGTAGATATAAGGTCAGTTAACTTTGTAATTGGTTTTTTTTAAACAATTATATAAAACAGTCTCCCAAATCCACTTTAAACATTAAAAACCACAACACTTCTGCTGCATTTGCTACATTAGCTTAATTAGTTTAGCTCTCCTTTTAAAGTGACGAGCACTTAGCTGCTTTGATGCTTATTGTTCAGTTTGATGCTAATGTGTCCTAAATCCCTATTTCTGCAAGTTGAACCTAGCATAGGGTACACTAAGTAGCCTACTGAGTAACCAGAGTAAATCAAGAGAGTCCATAAATGGCAAATCAACATGCATCTGGGTCTGTGCAGTCCAAGTACATATGATGACTTTTTAATTTAATTTTTTAACAGTTTGTAGAAGTAGAAGACAACCTTAATTACAACAGCTCAAAATCTCACAGGAATAGAATAGAAAAAAAGAAAGGGTGATATAAAACCCGGAAACATTTCAGAGACAGAGTAACTTCTGTCCCGTACTGCATACGCAGGCTGTAATATCACCAATTTTATCATTATACCAGTTGTTAGAGCTACAATCTTTACCAGGGAGCAAATATGTATTCCTGGTTATTGTTTTACAGAGTTTTATTGGGCTTTATTTACCGGCGATTAGTTCTTACTGCTCAGAAACACATGGAAACCAGTTGTATTTTTTTTTAATTATTATTTAAAAGGTTTCCTCATTCAGATGTAGCCTAGCTATATGTTCATAAGAGCTATGTACAATAATAAAATAATATTTATAAACTACTCGCTTGTAAATACAACCCTACTAATAGAATAAATATTTGCTCCCTGGTAAAGATAGTAGCTCTTACAACTGGTACAATAATAAACTTGTTGATATTACAGCCTGTGCATGCAGTACGGGGCCGCCTTTACTGTCTCCGAAATTGATGTTTTATCAGTATTTACCTAGCGGTAAAGTTTTCACTGCTACTTGTATTGCTGATAAAAGTCATATTTATGATTGTTAGCACAGATCCTAGTATTGTTTAATATTGTGTTTGGTAATACGTGTTTGGGTGCACCTTCAAAGGCAGGACGAGGTAGCCTATCCCTGTTTATTTTCTAATCTGCTACCTGGGTAGATATTTATTTTTTACAGAAATTAAATAAAGTGAGTAAAAAAAAAACATTCTTAACTAATCTTAACTAACCATTAGACACTTGTCTTGCCAACTAAGATTGCTCTTGCCAGTGAGGTTTCAGCAAATTGTAGAAAATCAGACAAAAAACAGTTTTGGGTTACAAATGAGTCATTTTTATTTTTTTAGTGCAACATCACAACAAACAATTTTCACATGAGGTATTCAAAGGGATTTTCTTTAGTTGTTGATACAAAATGTCCCACCATGATTGACGTTTAAAGTGTTGTGTATCTCTTTTTTTTTTTTTAAAGCCTTTGGTTGGTTAGCCACATTCATTAGTTAAGTCTAACACATGGACAAGAATGGCACAATAAAGCATGGTGGGTCGAGTCCAAGCCGAGGGAACTCAGTCAAACATCTCCCTCAGCTCTTCCTCTTTAAAGCTTTTTGAATGGATTTTCATTAATTCCTACTTACAACAGTGGGATCCAACAGTATTTTAACTACACTAAACAGTTTGGGAAAAAAAAAAAAACTGGGGTGAGAGGGGTGGCTTACAAATGTGGAAAAATAGCTTCTGTCTCCTCTGACCTTTCTTTTTATTTGGGAATGAAGGCTTGGTTTTTGAGCTTTTATCTGTTTCAGGAATTCTCGAAAAAACAAAGGAATAGGCAACGTTGATTACAGCAAGATCACCCTTGCTTGGATTGTCACCTCCTTTTTTTTGGTCTTGAGAATGATTTTGTTTATATACAGAACATGGAACAATGAGACACACTAGCATACTGGACGTCAGCTTTGGCTGGTTGGGCGCCTGGTTTGGCTCCTGTTACGGATTGATTCCAGCACATTTGGTTTGGAGATAAAGGCATGAAGAAGGAATGAATGGACAGACAAATAGGATAGACTGACACCCTGACTGGATGGATTCTTTGGTTAAGGAATATCGTCGCCACACAACATCTCACACAGTTGAGGTAGATGGGTAAAAATCGTCATGAACACACGAGGGAGGTGGGACGGAAAGGGAAACACTGGGATTTACTGAGTCAAAAAGACTTAACTGAAATCACTGCCTCATGTCAGTTTCTCAGTTCCAGCTTCATCATAATACTGTTCTATGCAACATATACAATCAGCACGCCAAACCCCACTGGTGCTATCTTGAATCCTCTGAGTGCTACGGTTCTGATAGGAGACTGCTAAAACTACCTAAGACACATTTTTCAGCAGTCGCCCATCGATCTTTGGTTGTTGAATTGGTTTAAACATTGAATTTTTTTTTTATTTTTTTAATTCTGAAGGAATAGATTTGCTTTCAGTTTTTCTATTTTATTATTTATGCATTCATTGGTGTTGCTCTGCAATGACCTCGACTGCAAGGCTTGTCTAACGGTTAAGTTTCTAGAAGGGTCACTAGGGGGTGCCGCAGGCTAAACTGGCAATGCAGATTACCTGCAGTGGTTAACTGAATTCTATAGCCTTCCTGTCTCTACTGTGTACAAAGAGAGAAAAGCTTCCCAGTTCCCTGACACAGAATAAAAGGTGGCTCGATACTAAAAGGTCTTGATTCTAAGCTCCCAGTAAGAGACAAAGAGGAACCTGGAAGGTGCCACCTCCGCTTTGATACAACAGCAGTGAGCAGGGGTCAAGCCTTCAAGCTATTTTTTTCTTTCTTTTTTTTTTTTTTAAATAATTTCACCCCTGAACACATCCCCACGACTGCCCCGTCACTCTCAGCATGCTTACAATTGTTGCCTATTAAAGTTTAATTCAGCTCCTTGCCCCTCTACTCCAACACCTCCCTTTCCTCAATCATCCCTCCCACCACTACTGCACACACCGTCCTCATTCTGGATGTTTTAGACTCGTCTCTGATCTTCCCCGCCCCCTCTGAATGCCCCCTAAGGCCCAGAAGTCTGGCCGAGAGCAGACCCCAGACCAGATACCCAGAGAGTAGACCGGATGAAAAAAGGCTCCCCTTTGAAGTCCAAGAAAAAGTCGATGGCTTCTTTCAAGACAGCCTGTCTTTCAAGTGCATGCTGTGAAGGGGTCCCCGGCCCCTTACAACGTTAAAGACAGAGAAAGAAAGGAAGTGAGACAGCATAGGAAATGACCAAACTAGCCTTCCAAGTCTTTGGTAGCATTTGCACAGATGTCTGAGAAGATTTTTAGTCACTTTCTCCTCATTTGTGTATCCATCTCCTATCATGATGTAAAATCTATCCCGTGTATTGGGCAGATTACTGTGTGTACCCTGAAGAAGAGGTTCTCCACTGGTGGGTTGAACTCAACAGTGGGTCATCAACCTGTTTTCAATGTTGTGTGGTTTGAGTGTTCAATCTAACTCCACAATATTTTTGTAAAACTGTTGAAAATTAGGATTTTTGGATTGTCTGTAAGACACTGCTTGGGTGTAGATGTGATGTTGGGTCTCGAAGCTAAACCATTTGAAATCCACAGCCCTCGACGGCTTTAAGAAATGCAAATTGTTTTCGTAAAGCTCCCGTAGAGGCAAATAAAACCAATGTGTGACAAAAAAAATGAAATTATCTTCCAACATTTGGAGCAAACTCTCAGAGGGTAGCAAGTAAAACCACCTATGAAGCCTTTGAAACAAGTTTGAGATCTTACTTAAATAACAACACAACAAGGAGACCCTAAAGGGCAGATAAGTGTTTACACAGTGTTTACGCAGTGTTAACACCACACGGGTAAACTACATCTCAGAATATCAACAGTTGAGGAGAACACAACCCACAACCTGCCAATCCCACATATTGTCACAAATGAATTGTGGACTTTATAGGAGCAGATACAAACTTGGATCTGAGACTAAAATTAAGAAATTGAATGAAACTCAACACCCTCATTTGTGAGTAATAAAGTACCTCTCAGAAGATAAGGAGCAAGCCAACAGTACCCATAATGAGACATGTTTGAATCCATAAAGGAAAGCAACTATTCATTGAGTTCCTTGAGAACACATTTCCTTAAAACATGCTGGACCAAACACTAATCCCAAGATCTGCAAAACACTGGGGAAATAACCCAGTGGAGAGGAGAATGCATGTTGAGAACCCCAGAAGACCTGGAGTGAGCCCAAATATTCTGTTGGAACTGAGACAACTGGCAGAGAGGCTTTGGCATGTGGGGGACAGAGTTGGATGTGGACGGAAGTGTTTGCACGGCACCGGGGAGGTGTGTGGGTGAACAAAATGAGGCAGGCATCACAGATGACGCATTTCCCCTGGCGGGCTTACAGTACACGTTTGCATGCAACCCTAAAGGAATCACACTCAATTTCGGACACCACTTTGAGTGGATCCCCAGACACTTGACACACTCCATCAGATGGCATTTGTCTGAACACAACTTTACAAGCAACTTGTGAACCTATGGGATGCCACATAATTTTGTTCTTCTTATTATCATTATTGGTATGATTAATGGTATTCATATTTATAGATATCATCACAACATTCAAACAAGCTTTGGCCTTGGCATAAAGAGCTGACAGCAGAGACATTTGCAAGAGTAAAGAATTCCCCATTATTCTACAAAAAAAAAGAAGGAAAAACAACAAAAACAGGCCAGGCCTTGCAGATGGCGAAATACATCATGGGTGGGTTGGATTGGGGGAACAACAGGGTACTGGGTTTAGGGATTCAGGCCCTACATTCAGGGAGGCAATGGTAATCTTTGGTATTACGATGGGAGTCTACAGCTAAAAGTGCCCATCAGAAAAAGTCATCAGTTTCACACAAACATACAGATCATCGTTAAATAAATACTTACAGTATATAGATAGCATAAATAAATAACCAAATAAATAGAGAGAGGGAAGAAAAATGAAAAAACAATAAATACATAAATGCAGTAATAAATAAGTTGATCAGATCAGTAATTGCAAATTTGATTCAACTATTGGCTTAAAGGCGGCATGTTAAAGCCTTTCCTTTGTGGACCAAAAAAATGACCTTGTACGTCAGCAGGGCTGAAACGAAATGCCCCACACTTCCAACGTATTCTTATAAATAGAGCGATGTGCTTGAAATCTGTACAAAAAGAGCAGAAAGAATCACATTCCTCCATTTTCTAGACATCTGTAAAAAAAGATTTCATAATGGAGTAGAAGTGTGTAAAGTTATTTGGAAATGAGAAAAATACAATACAATGTCACTATACATTGTGTAAGGTGTATCTCCTCCTCTCCAGTAGAGCCTTTGTGTTTACTTGGTTTTATTCTTTTGGCTTTCTTCGAGTCAAAAATGGCTGTGGAGCTTTCACTTGGAAGCTCTGTAAGAGTCTTAAAGCTAGTGGTTTGCACCGACAAGTCTGTTACCGTGTCAAACTTGTGTTTATTGATTCAGTCCAGGCCTACGGTGAGATGCACGGCGGTGGTTCCCCTTTCGAAAGCTCTGATTCATTCGAGTCGGGACCTATGAAAAAAAAAAATTGTATGGCGGGATCTTGTTGGAGGTGAATGATTGACAGCTGGAAGTCATGGGTGCAAAAGAACCTTTTCCGCATTCCTGATTCCTGGCTCCGAACATGGAAAAAACACTACACAGTCCTGGAAACTATTGCCATGGAAACACATGCTAAGAAAGGTTAATTACTATCATTCTTTTTAGGAAAAAATAGGGGAAGTTTTTAAAAAAGTCTTTAAATCCTCTTTCACCTTGATTCTCGAGGACTAAAGACTTAAGGAACATTGGGGAGGATTTTATATCTTTGGATGATGGTGACCACTTTTGATTAAGTAATTACACAATGGAGCTCTCCTTATGTGAGCAAACAGCACCTCTTGATTCTTCACGGTTGGAGAGATGACAATAAATTTGAAGGTACACCAAAAATATGCTTCCTCCTGATTTGTAATACCCTCATCATCACTAATCTACATAATCAAAATAATGTAATGAGATGGATTTTTTTTTTTTTTTTTCTCATAAGGGTGTGACTCTTTTTCAAGTCAAATCATTTTTACACCCCCTGACTGTACAGACAGGATCTCACATCCTGCATTTATATCATTCTTGGCATTGCTCCCTTTCATAACAAGGGAGCAATCAACTTTGGTTTTGGGAAAAATGCTTCGTCGTCATAAAATCATCTACAATAGCTGGCTCCGTCACTCCTTCTGATAACGAGGAGGACACTTATTATGGCCGATCTCTGCCCAGATCAGTCTTATTTGCCCCCTTGCACCCTCAGCTCCCTACCCATTGCTCCCACTGCATCATCATGCCGTGCTGCAGGACACCGCGGAGGAGGAAACGCTGGACCCCGAGGAGCCGGTAGAGGATGGACGACCCTCATCTGCCCACTTATTGAGGTTGCGTCGTCGAGCGTTCATGAAGAAGTTGCTGACGGTGGAGAGCTCAAGGCCCAGCTGTTGGGAGATGGTCACCTGCAGCTCTTTGGTCGGGCGGTGGTTCTCCCTGAAGATGGCCAACAGTGTGCGCCGCTGCAGGTCTGTGAACACCAGCCTGGTGCGCTTCGGCCCCTGGTTGCGCTCCAGCTTGCTCTGCTCCTGCTCCTTGCGCTTGCAGGCTGCCGAGGGATGGATAAAAGATAGATTAAAACAAAGGAAAAGGGGGAAACAGGTTAGCCTGGCAAACTAGGACAAATGGGATTAGGGTGAGGGAAAGTGAATTTGTTCAAAGAAAACAGATTAGCTAAGCAACTTTGATTAGTTAAAAGAGATGAATCAGCAACTTGTTTCATTGTGCAGAAAGGAATCAAGATGTTCAACTTATCGCATCTTATTGCCTGTGAGCTGCTGTTGCGGCAAGAAAAAGAACATACAGCCACATCCTGAAAGGACAGCCAATGATTTCCATCTGAAAAGTTCATTAATAGGCAGTTTCCATCATTTTCAACTGTCTGATAAATAACATGCATATAGAACTGACCTGAAAACAATGTAAAACCTGTTTTTTTCCCCAACATTTAATCGAAAAAAAGCCAGTTCCAAGTAGGGCTGGGCTATACAGTACATCTGTATATTTTTTTTTTTAAATTTTGGTGATATAGAAATATTAAATATTGTCTCTCTCTATATATATATATTATAGCTTGTTTTGTTTTAAAATACTTGTTTTAGGAGTCGCTGCTTTTGCTACTTCTCAAAACAATATGTAAAGCTCAGTTAGATAGATCTCTGTGTGCATTCTAACCCAGACCTTCCCGTAAACAAGCCACACTACAGAACTCACTCACACATGCTGTCCCTTACAGGAGAAAAAGCCAAAATTGGCACGTATTGTGCAATTGTTTGTTAATAAATGTGCCTGTGTGGCATTTTGCATCTGCAAAGTCTTTCTGGTCAGACTTTATTTGAAAAATAATTAGTGAGGTTTATATCGTATATCGCCATGTTGAGAAAAAATATGAAGATATGAGTTTTGGTCCATATCGCCCAGTCCTAGTTCCAAGTTTAATCTTCAGACAGAACATCTTGTTTAATACAATAGTAATAATTGCTATGCTTTGCATGTTTGTTAAACTTTAAATATTTTTGTTGCATACAGTTTTTACTGTATTTAATGTGTGCTATAAATCTGATTCTATGGCTTTTCTTCATCTGTGCTGCTCCATAAAATAAAACATCTATTATTTTCTTCTGGAAATGTTCAGTGTCAAAGTTGCCTGCATGTTTAGGCGGTGGCACAGGTGGAAAAAAATAAAAATCAACTGGTGATTTGTTTTTCCTTTCGCACTTTGTCAGTCTAGTGTACATCAACCGGAAAATAATAACTCAACGTCTGGGTTAGACACCACTGCGGCTGCGGCAGCCTGTTCAATTATATAATCAATATTGACTCATGAAAACGTTGAAAATGTTCAAATGGAAGGGAAGAACCTAGCTGTAAAGAATGGCGTCTTTGCTCAGCGTCGAGGAGAAAGAGGGCAGAGCCATGGTGTGTGTGTGTATGTGTGTGTGTGTGTGGGCTGAGCTCAGATTTTGAGATTCAGACTATAGCATTTTGAATACACGCTGCCTGTTCCTCTGCATATCCATCGCTGAACCTTTCACCCCTAACACGCCGTAATTCTGTATTTACAGGAAACACAACACCAACCTCTGCCTTTGTGTACCGAGCCTCTTCTCCTCCACCACCACCCCTCTCCCCCTCGTTCTCTATCCGTCTCCCTCCACTTCCTCTCTTCTGTTTCCCTTAGTGGACACTTCAACATCATTAGTTTCTCATAAAAGTCATTTACATGTGGCGGCAGTGAGTGAGTAATAATCACTTTAGGGGGAACTAATTTATTTTCTATTAAAGCCGGGTTACGTCAGGGGTGAGTGAAACAAGCGGAGTCGGCATTGCCTGAGGTGTTTAGAAGCCTTAAGTGGACTAAAACATATTTGGGGGAAGTCATGCAATTACCTAAATGCACACTTTGAGGAGGCTTCAATCAGCACTGTGAGGTTGTTGGACGGCTGTTTTGCTGATGGTATCAAATGGTTTTCTAAGTGTAAGCACTGTTCTCTCTGTGTGTGTGTGTGTGTGTGTGTGTATAATGGAGTACAGTAGCACTTAATACAAACACGCATACACAAAGGTAGGCGCTCATGAAATCACCTATATTTCAGATTTTAGTCTTTTCTTTTCAGGTTTTAGGTTTAAATTTGATTTTACGACCGTCCGTGTGTTTATATATGGTTTCTGTGTTAAATTGCACAACTACATTGTAAAATGTCAGAGAGATTTAAAGTAAAAGTCTAGAGAGTTATAAAAGATGGCGTAGATTTCCAGGACCCCGAAGCTCCTTCATAGCAAACAAGGTAATAACTCATTTTTGGCTTACAGGAAAGAAAATGTTGTATTAATATTGCTTCAAATGGAACATAAAGATAATTGCAAAATGTCTCACATAAACAGAGTAAAATGTTTTCAACTCTGTTCTGGCAGACAATAAATTCAACTCAAAACGAGCCAAGGACCAGGATTTTTTAGATCATTATTTTACAGCTAAGGGGACTGTGGTGACGTAGCTGATTAGCTGCAAATTTGCATGTTCTCCATGAGGTTTTCACTGGTTAATCCCTGGAAATTCTTTTTTACTTTACAGTCTCTAAACTGTACAAGAATGTATGTGTTAGCCATGTAATGGCCTTTATCCTGCCTTCAACCTGAATAAGTTGTGACACAGATGGGACAGTCAGCTATAGAATCACAGTCCACGAGATATAAATACAATCCAGAGAGAAGGTAATAAGAAAACTAATACGATGAGAATCAACAACTACATTCATTTCCAAAAATGTGAACAAACATTTTATAAAAAAATAGATTTTTAGAATAATTGGAAATGCTTTAATATGTTCTAAATTGTAAAAGTCAGAACAAGATCAGACAAAAGTCTAATAATTTTCCAAATCTATTAAGAATCTCATATCATTTAATTTTTATTTTAAATTCCAAAAGTAAACATGAGTTTATTCAATACGGTGACTGGGTGGATGTTTTATTTATTTTTATCTTTGTAAAGGGAAGTTGAGCTGTATTTTATGTATGAAAAGTGCTTTTTTGTAAATAAAGATTGATTGATTGATTGGCTCTAAGTTCTTGATCATTTCAAATGATGGTTTTGGCTTCACACCCATTTTATTTATTTTTTTAAATATAAACAAATGTATTCACCAAAGCCACATTTGTTTTACTTATTCACTTTAAGTCTTTTATTGATTCTTGCATGTTTAATGCAATTTTAAAAGCAAATTCGAAAGTTAGGAGGTATAATGTTTGTACAGTTAAAACATTTTGGTGAATTTGGCCTTTAAATTTAACAATTCAGCATATTTATTCTATATTTTATTTAGTCATCTTGGTACTTGTCTTAAATATTCAGTTTTTTCTTATTAAAACCACTTCCCTCTGAAACCTGTTGTTGAGTAAGATCTGGTTTACTAAGAGACTGTATTGAACATACCTGTCTAAAAAAGAAACAAATAAAACAATCTGTTTAAAAGCCAAAAAATGACAAAATGACTAGATTATATGGGGCAATTAACAAGTATAACTTTACAATCCCATATTTCCACACCTAACACACACTACAACTCTAGTCTGCTGCAGAAACGCGTTACTTGAACCGCAGACGCTGCTTTTTTGCTCTCACAAACAGCATTGACATGTTCAATTGATTGGCTTTCAGCTTCCCATTGGGAAACATCTCACCCAGCGAGCGCTGATGTTGATGTCTACTGCATTTTCACTCCCTCAAACTTATAGAACAGCAAAAACGTCTCTCATTAGCCGGACGCCTGAGGATTACGTGTGACCCCACTGACAAATATTAGGAATGATTGTCACCACAACAGGAGCAAAGAAAAAGAAGCAACAAGCCCAATCCAAACATCTTTAAAGTTGCGGAAATATCTCGCCATGAATTGCTAACAAACATTCTCCCCTAAAATCATTACCTGAAGGAAATGTTTTGATTCACGGATGCGCTCATGTCAGTTTGAAATTACACAAGCCTTGGTAGCTTTTAGGCATCTCGAGCTTGTTTGCATTTCTGAGAGTTATCGAACCACGTCTCATTAAAATCTGAACAGGCCAAGATGTCAACGGCATGTCAATATCACCACAAGTGAAATTATTTTTCTTCTCTCCCCCCAAATGCTACATTTTTCAAGCGCAAGTCCAACATACGAACCATCAATATTTTTTAGTTGGAGGGGTTGGGTGGTGGTGGGCTGAAGCTGGAGAAGGTATATGCAGTGGTGCACTCTCAGCTCATGCACTAATGAAAGGAGTGACATGATAGTGCTGGCTATAGCTTGCTTGTAGTGTGGATTTATTGCGCGCTGGAAGAGTCTCAGTGTCCTGCCGCTCTCCTCCGCCTTGCCTCGCCTCGCCTCGGCCCCGTGCTTGGCTCCCTCCCTTATTGACGATCATAACGCCGACCATTAAGTAAATGCTTCCTTATGCTGTAATCATGTGTAAAAGGCTCACAATTACCATGCTATAAATCCTCAGCTCTGGGGCTACTCCTGCAGACATAAATATTCCCCTATAGGCTTCTTATGATCGTGGGAACGGCCCCTAATCATGATGTATACCCCTGTCTCGTGTTGCTGAAACGTGATCGAAAGCCCTTTCCCTACCCCCCGGCGTCTCAGCCTACAACCCCCCTCCCAGCCAGGGTGCCCCCCCCCACCCACCTACACACCCATCTACCCCCTCCCTCTGTGTCCTCTCCCTCCACACCCCCACTTCAGCCCTTGCCCACCCCCTGCTGATTTCATGGGCCAGGGGCTGATAGAAATTATTGATTAAATCTGTGCAGCTCAGACTCCTCGACCCACAGAGGCTGTTTAACCCCTTCAGTGCCGGAGAACGAGGAGGCTCCAATAGTCACATAAAAACCAACAACAACAACAACACAAAAATCTACCTTGTTTGTCTGACGTGGCCCATGCAGCTAAGGCCGTGTTTACCATTCCCTGACATGCAGATGAATTCAGCTTTGACCTTTGAGCCTCGCTTGCTTGAGTGTGAACTGTACGAAGCGAAAGGTGGACAAGGCTTTGTGGCTTTCATTACTGTGGGGGTGGTGCAGGCACTGGAGCCGACACGTAAACTGCATTGACCTTTCTTATTCATTTAGACCTTTAGTCAAGGGCTTCGGCCATCATCTTTAAACTTATAGTCTCTTATACCCCCTCCTCGACTTTAAGTGTCGGAGCACGGCTATGTGGTCTTTATCCTGCCTTCTTCCACAGCTAAATCCTGATTGCCTCCTCCACAGGCGAAGGTTGGGCTGGAGATGCATCTCATATACAGTGCAGTAATCCATAGAGCATACACACACACACACACACACACACACACACACACACAAACAAGATACTGCAGATAAATCCATGGGATCACCTCCTCCATGTTTAGCAAAATATCTCTTCAGAAAGATGCTTACTTGAAAAGACAAAATGGCAGCAACTGCGTATTACAATTACTGCGTGTCAGGCTGTAAAACGGGGAATACACACTTATGGAAATATACCACGAGGATTGGCTGATACAAAAAAGCGCCTTCTATGTATTTAAGCAAGTGGTGCATTAAGGAGGATCATCTTAAAACTTGAGGCGTGAAGCTGAGAGCACTTGATCTATCTTCAGACTGGGGAGCACAAGGCACCGCGCATTTTAATTCAAGTCTCGATTTTGCCGATGCGGCCGAGGTGTGTGTGGGCAAAGCGTGCTGCTCTTTCCCATGGAAATCAATAGAGGATTGTAATTAAACAAAAGGGGTTTGGCTAGAGGGGAGGGAAAAAAAACAACAAGCCCCTTTAGAAAGTAGGTTATGTAGAAAAGTGCCGAGCTGTCCAAATTGTGGCTTTTGCCAAGAAGTAAATATGCAATGTAAGAGTGTTGGAGAGAAAGGAAAAGAGGGAACATTGTCAAACATTAGCACACTTCTCATCTCAGCGTAGAGACTTTAATTTTTTATGAGTCGGATTGATCGGCTGCTCGGTCTTGGTGCTCCGACTCGTTAAAGATTTGTTTGTGTTTGTTAAGATGAATAAAAAGAAAGATGCTGCGACGAGAAAACTACAGATGAATTACAGGTGATCTCATCTGAAGAACAAAGGGACTGAGAAAAAAAGGTGCTTTAACTACAAATCATTGACAGATCCTTACGATGAGATTAATCAAACCACAGTTTGGTTAAAACCCAACACGAGACCCCCCCCACCTCGCCCCTTGTTTTTAGATAAGAGGTTTGTTTTGATTGCTGAAACGTCTCGCTGAATGGAGGATGTACACATGTGCTCTCCGAGTTGAACAATCAAAGATCAATAATTGTGAAGGGATTGCGAGAGCGCACAAATCATTACCTATGAACCCCATTGTGTTGTTGAGGCCTAATCAGTTGGGCTGTTGACGGGGGTGCGAAAAAGCAAAGCAGTGATCAACGGGGCCGAGTCTCTCGCACACACAGAGCAGAGACCCCCGCAGTGAGCAGACCACTCACATGCATACATACAACTGGGTTATGATCGTCTCGTGTTACTGTGTTCACTGGGATCTTTCACTGGGATCTCTCTCTCTGCCCATCAGATGGGCGTACAGTCCCTGTGGACGGACAACAGTGTAACACGGCACTGTACAGCGTGCTGTCAGTCTTCAATTCACATCCCTGAAGAATATTGAATGTCAAGCAGTAGATTACAATATGTCTTTGGGAGAAAAAAAAGAAAGAAAAAAAAAACCTGCTGCAAAAATAGTGTAAAATTGGTTTACATTTCTCTCCCAACACAAAAAAGGATGCAGAAAATCCAAAAATATGTGTACATTTCTGTATCAAAATGCCTAAAACACCCACTGCACACACATAATAATAAACTGAAGTGATAAAAAAACAACAGGCAACAAAACTATATTTTAAGAAAGGAACCTCTCATCAGTTTCATCAGCTATCTGTATTTTTTGGGGGTTTTTTTAGCCTTCAATTCAGCATTCAACACCACACTCACATCCAGTGAGGCAATACCCTGCATGTTGTTTTCAGCCTGTACGAAGAACCCACCAAAACAGCAAAGGTGCCGTCTTTAAAGCGAGCAACATTCACCCTTTGCCGTAATCACCTCGCTATTGGCGATGTTGATGAAAGACATCTGGCAAAAGCTCAACACTCATTTGCATCAGCTACCTTAGCCAAGTCGGCTCCAGCAGCCAAAGGCACTGAGGAGAAATAAATCACCGCTAAAAATTAATCAATTGCTCAGGAGTGGCATATCTGCACAAATTATTTTGTGGGCTCAAAAAGTGATTAAGTCGCCAAATGCTGCTCACGTTGATCTTCATGGTTCATTTAAGAGGAGGGCAAATGTCTGTGGCTTTTTCATTGTAGCTACTGTACAAATCAATAAGGGCTGTTTGGGAGCTAAGTAAACAAAGGAACGGCACATATGGCCCTTTTTCTGGCTCAAACTGTCCTCGATGTGTGCTATATGAAAGTTCCTCCCTATCCAGGCTGATGAAACAATACACAGAGCTGATTCACAGCAGCGTTTGCAGGAGCAGGGAAACATCATGCTTCTGCTTTTTCTCGTCTATCAACCTGAGCTGCATACTGATGCCAATGGAAGAGAATTTTTAGGAAGATATGGACAAGGAAGGAAGGTGCTTGGGGAAAACATAGGGGAGAGAGTGTGTCTGTCGGTGTGTGATTGTGCACATAAATGTGAGCATGTGTGAGTAAAAAATGGGAAAGCAAAGCTAGATCTTACCCTCCAGCCGAAGAGATGCCATTCTTTGAAACTCGGGTTCCTGGAGCCAGCGGGACATCCTCTTAAAGGTCTCACGGCCGGACTTGAGCTTGCCCCAGGGCTTGGGGTTCCTCAGGAGGTCAGACAGTGTTCCCTGTGACCTACACAGAACCCTCTCTGCAAAGATGGCTTGGGGGATGCTGTACCTCTTCAGCTCGGTGATGATCCTCTGGGCTACGTCCCTGGTGTTGATCTCCTCCCCGGTGCCACCTCCGTTGCCCTGTGAGCCCGCCAGCATACCTTCGCCAGGTGATAAGGAGGAGGGTGAAGAGTGCAGGTGCTCGCCCATCTTGTTGGTCTGCTGGCTTGGGTGATGGTGGGGCTGGTAGTGCTGGCTGTAGATGTGTGGGTGGTGGCCCGGGGTGTGCTGGTGAGCCTCGATTTTATTCAGCTGATGTCCCATGGACACATCACCTCCTCCTAGGCCTGGTGGGGACATCTCACGGCCAAAATCTGATGTCCGGCAAAAGAGGCTTCCTCCGTGAACATCATAGCCGCCATGAAGCATCTGACCACCATTGTTGTTGGGGCTGCCATAGCCATGCATGGAGGAACCGAGGCCTGAACCTGTAGTCGGGGGAGACAAACTCTGGGACATGGCCAGCTCCTTACCATAAGGGTTATAGAAGTTGGTGCTGAGACCTCGATCCTCCCGCATGAGGGTGAAGCTGCCAATGACATTACTGACAGGGAGGCATGGGTGGTGGTGATGGTGGTGGTGGAATTTGTCGTCGAAGGGCTGCAGCGGGGTAAGGGTGGTGTAGGTGCTGCCGGAGCTGGACGGGGAGTCACCGCTGTACCCCAGCGCGGACATGGAGTGGTCGAAGCTGGGCGGACGAGGCTCAGGCTCCAGGGACATGGAGGAGCCCCCGAGGGAAGGCCTGGGGAAAGCAGCTGAAAGGTCCCGCGAGTGCAGCATGGCTCTGCCGTCGTGGCTGTGGGTCAAATCAACATGGCTGACGAGGGACATCTCCCCCAGACTCCCGTCCATCTTCAACCTCAACAAATAAAAACCTCTATCTGTTGTTTCTGTCTCAGTTCTTGTCTCTTGTTATTGTTGTTCAGCAGCACAGGCTAACAGTCTGGAAGGTCTCTTGTTACACCAGACTATTGATTTATTGATTCGTGAATTAATTGATTTCCGGGCTTATGGGGTGTCTAATTAATTATCTGATAACGTTAAGTACTGTCTTCAAACTCCCTTAAACTCCAAGAAAAACAAGTTGCAGTGGTGTCGCATGGAGGGAGATTTAACACAGATTGGGACTTGTGCATCAGCAGTCGTTTGTCTCTTTGGCTTTCAGCTGTGCTCGTGCGTGGCTTTTTGTGCCTGCAGGAGACAAGAGGGGTTTCTTTGATTAAACTTACCATGGGACAGAAAGGATGAATATATAGCGCTTGCTTACTCATGCATTAACACAGCATTACACACCATAAAATATTTAAACATGGTTTTTGCAATAAAATCCGACCCTTAATGTGTTTTAATCACTTGGTTTGATGTGGAAATGGAAAATATGATGGAAAGTTACGCATATATAGAGAAGAAGCGCGCACGCAAAACGCAGCAGTTTTTAATGCGCGTTTGTGTGCGACGCGTTGATGAATGGTGAGGCTGATGGAGGCTCAGGTAGAAGTAGAAATAAACCGAGATGAACAAGTGAGGTATTGGTGCGTAAAAGAGCAACAAATCCTACCTTTTTTTTTTTATCCACTTCTCGGTGCGCGTCCGCGGCTGTGGTCCGTCCTGTGCATCGCTCCGACTGCGTCGCCCCAGCACAGCCCTGCAGATTCACACAATTGGTCCTGTGCGCCCCGGGGTGCTACATTCACCAAAGAGAGCAAAAAAACACCATCTGCGGTTTGGTTTGAGCCGAGCCGCGCTCTCTGCTTCTGCTCTTTTGTTTCCTTCGCTTCTCTCCCCCAAAAAATAATCTTCGTCTCTTGTCTCGTTTATTTATTTTTTTGCTCTGCACTAGCAGCTCTCCTCTTTTTCTTTCATTATCTCGTGAGATTTTTTTTTCGTCTTCTTCCTCCTCCTCCTCTTCTTCCTCTTCCTTCTGCCTTCATCGATCTCACCACCAACTCTTTCTCCTCCTCCCCCTTTGCTTTCAGTGCGTCACGGCCTTAAAAATCTGACAGATGTGCGATGAAATTCCTACTCCAATTAACCCTTTCTCTCGGAGGGGGTAGGGTGGGGTGGTTGGGGGGTAGTGGGTGTGTCGGTGGGGATGTGCCCTTCGTCATGAGCCCACAGGTTTGGCCCCTATCTTTGGCACGCTTTATGAATTGCGTGCGCAACATCTTTTTGGTCATTGTCCTGCACTGTTTGTCCTCACTGATCAATAGCTTTCATCGGCTGATGCCATTTTCTTTCGGTTTTATGTAGCACATAAAAAAAAAAAAAAAAACTGTCCCAATCAACAACCTAAACTAGTGTAGGCTCATTTTATAAAAAGGTAAAAACTCTGCTTTGTGAATTCATACCAATTTGAGCAACAATGGACGCGTAAACTGGGGCATGAGATTGGTTTATATACATGTATATCCATTTATTTACATTTATATGATTTGAATTGATGATTTGGAACAAACAAAATGTTTTTTTTTTTTTACCATCAATTATCTTGGTTTAAAGTGTAATTTAAAATAAATAAGACTGGACTAATGCACTAATCTGCACTCAAATTCCC
The DNA here is from genome assembly GCF_900634775.1 of Gouania willdenowi. Lineage (NCBI taxonomy): Eukaryota > Metazoa > Chordata > Actinopteri > Blenniiformes > Gobiesocidae > Gouania > Gouania willdenowi. The sequence goes on from NC_041059.1 coordinate 9,272,406, forward strand.
CATAGACCAGTGATTTTCAACCTTGGGGTCGGGACCACATGTGAGGTCGCCAGGCGGTTAAATGAGGTCGCCTGAAATCTCGAGTAATTGATAAAAAAATAAATATTAATTTAAATACTGATTGGAATTATTGATTAATAAAAACAACTAACTTAAATGACTGTATTCTACACTTTTTCTTTGTCAAATATATATGTATTATATATAAATGTCTATGTAAAATATTTGCAATAAAGTTTAACAAACATGATGAAAAACTAATTCTAGAAGGAAAAAAAAATGTCAGAAATTCTTGACATCAAAATGGGGTCACGATCCAAAAACGGTTGGGAACCACTGCCGTAGACAGATAGAGACGAACCCAAAGTCAATTGTACAATTGTATGTGAAAATGCGTAAAACTTGGGCTTTTCAACTGTATGGTTGCGTGCGTGCGTGCGTGTGTGTGTTTCATATGTGACTAGCACGTATTTAAATGCGTAAATATAGTTGTAGGGCCAGTGCGTGCGTGTGTTTATTTATTTATTTATTTTTTAGCGCGCCTCAGAGAGAGAAACTAAGAAGACATGGAGCAGCCAGGGATGGCTGAGCGCATACTAATCATATCTGTCTGTCAGTTTAATTTTCAGAGATGAGCAGTTCTGGCGTTTGGAAACAGCGAGGCGCTGCGCGGTGTGGGACCGCCGGCTTCCCGGAGCAGATGCTGCCCTATCGATCCGCCCTGCGCGCAGCCAGCGCGGAGGGATGCGCGTATGGGATGGCGAGGAGTAGCTGGAGGTAAAGAAAAAAAAAAAAAAAAAAAAAAAAATGGTCAACGGCTACAGAGCGAAAATAAAAAGGTCCTTTCTGAGGTCAGGGTGAAAGTTCACCTTCTGTGGCTGGAGAATCCAAGAAGGCCGACAGACACTGAGCTTCTACCTTGAGTTTAAACAGACGCACACAGTAAAATCGTCTGGGATTCACTCACATATACCGAGAAAGATATTTCTACCTGATAAAATGTGTTGATTAATGACATTTAATATCTAAATCCTGGTCACCATCATTTAGCTGATATCCTTCCATCAGCTGCTGCTGCAGCCAAGGCATTTACATCCCATCCCAGCCATTTAGTTGATGCTCTCTGAGGGATTTGCTTATATGCGCAGGATTCATTTATTCCATTAACAACACTGTGTCTGTGGGCAAAAAAATAAATATATAAATAAATAAGTCACAGCGATGCTTAATTTTAGCTCATTTAACCACAGCTGCATCCTTAAGTTACTTCATGGAGCTATTTTGCTATTCATCCATGTTTATCCATAATAACCAATAGGTGGGTCAGGGGGTCAGAGGACTTGTGTGTGACCTCAGACTGACCATGCATGTTATATTGAATATGCATAAAGAAAACCAGAAGCAATTGTTTCTCAAATGTCTGTCAGTATTTTTTTTTTCTTTTAATTTGATTATATATGGAAACATTGTTTTTGCATGATAAAATAATAATATTAATAATAATAATACAGTATATTAGTGCACCCTAACGTGCACATGCAGGCTGCTGGAGCTCAGGCCTTTGTGCAGCAGCAGCAACAGGACGCTGCATATAAAGAGAAGGAGATACAGTGACACCTTCTTTCCGGTTCCTCCCAAATCCTCCCTTTGATCACCGCCTAAACGTGATCACTTATCGGTAGATGATAATGGATGAAGCACGAAGCAACACACACGAGGGGAGGGGGGGGGGGGGGGGGGGTGCTTTGAATGAGGTATCGACTCTACGTGCAGCAGCACAGAAAGACACAAGAAGAGCATTAAAGGACGATTGTTACACAGCAGGATTAAAGGGATTTAATATCTTAATCTGTGCATGGGGTTAAATGTGCAAAAATGAGTTTGTTAGATTTTATTGGATGATTCTAAATCAATAAATCCAGATTTGTTTGGTTTTTTTTTTGGTTGACCAATTAGATCTAAAAACAAATGCAAAAATAATAAATGATTTGCTGTTTTTACCAATTGCTTTTACCCACACACACAAACTTGGGAAATTTTCCAAAATTAAGTATTTTATTCTTAAAAGAACATGTCACACTTTTTACAGCAAATCAACATCTATTCTACAGGAAAACCAAACACTTGAAAACTGAACTTTATTCAAAGCACTGATAAAAAACAAAACAATATAAATAAATGAAAAACACTTAATAACAGGTGAAATAGTTGCTGAAAACACTCACAGGTCAGATATAACAGCAGGTTAATGATCACACATATTGATGGTTTTATTCTGCTTTTTCTCACAATCACAAGGATTCATTTCCATCCAGTAGCACAGTTTATCCACATATAGCATGATAAAGTGATAAAGTACAGTGATCAACCAAATGTGACAAATCTCTCACTCAACATGGATTTTCATAAAAAATGTGTTACTTTTACAATCAATCTTTAATATATTTAATTGAATAGATTTTCTTCTTCCTTTGTGAGGGGCAACAAAGTAAAACAGATTAAATGGGAAAAAACACTTTATACAGGCAAAAAAATAAAATAAAGTCCACTTTTTTCTCTTTTTAAATTAAATGCATTAATAAACAAATACATAAATATAGTAAATACAAATGTGTTTATGAATGTAAATATATAAAGGACGGAAACAACAACAGCAACAACAACAAACTCTGATTCAATTGAAATATAAATATCAATAAAATCTGTGTAATATATGCACACTATATGCAGCAATGTATTATAAATATTTATTATCACTATTATCACATGTATTGATAGTTATTCAAACTAAGTGATTATGTAATAGAATTATACAAAATGTTATTGTCCCTAAACTGTCCTAATGTTTTATTTTATGCATACAACAATTTACACATCACTAGCACACACATTACATACATTAAAATGTACAATCACCCTGTACTATTGATATTTTTTATTTACAGTGTGTGTGTGTGTGTGTGTGTGTGTGTGTGTGTGTGTGTGTGTGTGTGTGTGTGTGTGTGTGTGTGTGTGTGTGTGTGTGTTAATTTGCACCATTTAATCTAACAAAATTGACTTGTATTGAGTAATTAGACATCCATTATATTTTCAGCTAAAAACTCATGATTTTCCTAAAAATGTGTATTTTTTTTTTTTTATTTTTTTTTTGTCCTACGCATAATTTTTTTTTGATAAAGTAAAAAATATAAAATAAGTTAAGAATAAGTAGAAATGTATAATTTATTACAACATCCAAGAACCGTTGATTATGTAACTGCAGGCTGAGGAAGACATTAAAATTATAAAAGATGTAATAACATGTAAATCATTTTATTTTTGGCATGATTAACTCTTGTGCATTGAATTAATCAACAATGAAAATAAGTTATCGGCAATGTTTTATGTTGTTAAAAAACAAATTATTAATGATTGTGATAATAATGGTAGATATTAACATTGATTTAAAAGCTGAGCATTGAGTGCAGTCTGTGAGATAACCCGAGCGACTCTCACATTAACCTGCAGCTCTGATCCTGCATAAATATGGATGATTAGGAGGAGAAAGGGTCTCCGATCACTTTCCTCTACTCACTTCTTATGCAACACGAAGAAATTAGAATAATTAACACCATGCAAAAATAAAAATAAAAATAGAATGAGCTCCTCTTGGCCTGTTCATGGGGCGCCTTTTTCTGTTTGAGATCAACGCAAGTTTAACCTGTAGGCAAAATGCGTGCAGGCCTCAAGTTTGTGTGCGCATGAGCAGCAACGCGTGTGGCCTGCTACCCATGCACCGACACACACACACCTGCAAGTTTCCTACAAAATAAAGCACTTTAAGACTTCATTTCATAGAAAATACATTTATCAAGCTAAATAAAAAAAAGTAAAGAAAGAAAAGCTTGAAAAACTGTTAAATAAAACGAATAAAATGAAAGTATTTCATCCTAAATCTGTGTTGTTGCTCAAAAACAAGGGTTCTCAACCGGTCTCAAATTGTGACTTTTTTTTTTTTTTTTTTTTTTTTTTAGAAATCAACCAACCATTTTTTTTATTTTTTAATTGCTGTTAAGACACATGTATCATCTCTTTAAAAAAAAAATAGAAATAATAAGTTTCTTTCGAAAGAAAAGTCCAACATTTGAATTTTTTTATCAGCTGACCCTGCGCCCACATGTCCGTGAACCACTTTTGAAAATCACTTCTCTAAACTAATAACTGTGTCAATAAAGTGGGGGAAAAACGCGTCTTGAGACTTTAGACAACTTTATTAATGGCAATCCAATAATGTTCTTGTGTTATTTGCAGCAATCACTGTCATTTGCGACGTTTTTAACGATCATATTATGCAAATTCTCGTTTTATTTATCAGGAAACTAAATTGATAGAAACAAAAATCGTTTATTTTTTGTTGTTTTTTTTTGTTTTTTTTTGTTTTGTTTTTTTAAATTTAATTATTTATGTTTTAATTGGAAATGATCAACTACATTGGCGTTTTTAACTGTATTTAAGGTGTTTAGAATATTCACGGCCAAAATGTTTTTTTTTTTTTTTTTTTTTGTTTTGTTGTTTTTTTTTTTTGTTTTTTTTTTTCAAATCTAAAAGTTAAAGGTGAAAGTTCAATCCCCACAAATGTGAGCGCGCATCGGCCGGTATCGATCCGTGCATAATTTAAACAGCCTCATTTCTTTGCTCATTTTTTTCATATAAAATGCAAATAAGTCCCTCAGTAATTGGATCTGCATTCTTTATGCAGGGGTGACCCTGCGCTGTGCAGAATGCAGGGGGTACAGAACAAACCATCATTTATGCAAACTGGAGCTGGTAAAAGGTTTGCAGAGGTCAATAAGTTGTAACTTCTGAGTTCATTATTTCTAGGCCTTATTTCGCCTTCTGACGTAGTGTTTATTACTACTTTTAAAAGAGTTTAACAATTGGCTTTTTTCCATTATTGGTGACTCCTGGGTAAAAATAAATAATAATAATTAAAAAAAAAAAACAATAATTTAAACAGAATGACAAGTTTAGCTATAGCAATATTAATCCCTTTGATAAAATATAAAAGTTAGATTTAAGATCACACAGCTGAGTTGGTCCTTCACACTCCCCCCACCAAAAAAAAAAACAAAAAAAAAAAACACTTGATTTAAATTTATTTTATGCATGATTCAGGGTGATATATGATATTAAATCAAATTATTTGATAATACAGATAACAATCACACAATATTACGTTGTGTTTTTTCATGATATTTTACTACACAACATTCATTGCTCACTATTTAAAAGACCAGCAAATAATAATATATTTAAAAGAAATCTGTAGAATCTCCATGACTGTAAAAAAGTTACTGCAGTGATTGAAGATCTTTTTTTTTTTTTTTTTTTGCAACTAATTGGAAGATATATCATCAGAACAAGCAAAATATTATAAACAAAGCATTTTGGCTCAAATAAACCCTTACAGTTAGTTTTTAAAATGTTATTTTAAAAATATAATTAATAAACTTACAAAATTTTATTGAAACTTGGTTTGAAGATCTTGGTTTAAGCATGAACGTTTTGAAAATATTACTGTTATGATATTGAGTGCCACCATTTGCTAGTCTTTTTCTTTTTTTGCTATAATTACTTCTTTTAAAAAAAGAAATGCAAATAAGGATGTTTGATATTAGCTTTTGCCAATATCTGATATTGTCCAACACTAAATTTGAGATATTAATCAACACTGATATATATGCAATCCCCCTCCCTGCGACCCATAATTTTATATATATATAAAACAGGTTAAGGCACTGGATGTATCTCACAAATAAACACAATATGTGCAAAAACTAGAATATTAATTCAACTTTAGTATTTTGTGAAAATGTGCCATTGTTGTTTTTATTATGTTATATCAAATAACAGCACATGTGAGTTTTTCTATATCTGTAGAAAAACTGATACTGGTTTAGACCAATATCACATTTTATGCTATTAGCCGATAATATTTTAGACACTATTGCAGTTTTGTTTCATTCTTTCTTATTACTTTAGCGTAAATGTTCGATCAAAAGCCATGAAAATAAACAACAAAAACATCTCCTCACAAACAGAATAAATATATACTCATTCATGCAGTGGCATTAAATTACACACTTAAACATTATCTGTTATTTGTTCAAATGTTACATATAATTACATGCTATAAGGCTGACAAAGGAAAACTCACATCACTGAGGAAAAGCAGACACACAACATGTGCTCATCAGACAAACATGCATCCACATTCACACATCACGGGCCTGTCGTGTGTGTGTCACCATGACAATCACCTTCCTCACAATAATAAACTCAGCAGGTATTTAAAAGGAAAAAGCTGCTGCCAAACGCTTTGAATTTGTAGAGAAGACTTCAAGTGTCACTGCAGACCAAGCACAGCCTCCACTGAGAGACATGCAGACACACCCACACCCATGCACAGGATCAACAACACGCATAAACATGTCTGCATGATTTGACTCCCCCACTCCCCTCCCGCCCCATGCTCTCCATCCCTCTCAGAATAAAAGAAAGCCTTTCTGAGAAAACCTTGGATGTGAAGAAATCCCTCACCGCCTGCTGCTTAACGCGGGCACTCACCGACTCAAGCTAGCATTTACGGAGCATCTGCATATTGATCACAAAAACACTTAAAGCTATTTTCTGCTCTGATAATGCATGCTTCCACCCAGGCCTGTCAATCTGTGTGTGTGTGTGTGTTTGTTTCTCACAGCTGAAAAGTGTGTGTCAGTCACTAGAACTCAGTGCAGGATCAAAGGAAGCTGCAGGTTTCTCTTCCTTCCCCTTCCTCAGTTCTGTAGTCATGTTGCTACACCCCCCCCCCCTTCCCACTCTCACCTCACCCCCTTCCTTACCCCCCACCTCACCACCACCTCCTCCTCCTCCTTCTCCTCCTCTTCTTTCGTTTATGCATCCATTCCTTGTTTCTCTCTCTTCCCAGAGTTTCATTCCCAGCTCGGATGTTAAATCCACTCTGCATCCTTTTCTCGTGTGATGCTGATGCTGATGCTGCCGATGCTGCTGATGCTGATGCTTCCTCTCCGACCGTCCGAGGTGAGGTGAGGAGCGTGAGTGCGTGCAGCCTCCCTTTCTCTCCCTCTCTGCCTTCTCTCTTTAATCAGCATGTTAATAAGAAAGGTAACTAATCAATACATTCAATGGCCTGGCTTGGCGATTGATACAATCTCCATTCACCTCCCCCTCGCTATGTGCTGCTAAACATACACACACTGACACACACACACAGACACACACACAAATACAAAATGGAGTGCTGATGCAGAGGGCCTTTGCAGTTATTGTCTCTTATGGTTATGTTGAAAATCCGGTTTTAAGCATTGAGGTAAAATGATTTTCACAATTAGTCACTGACAGAAATGTAAGATGTTCATTAGGAAACAGAAAAAGTCCATTAGCAAAGGCTGAGAAGATGTATGGAATACAGTGTATTTATTTCTTTTTATTCATTGTGTTTGTCAAAAGCAAACTCACCCTTTTCAAAAACCAAACAACAGAGAACAAAGTGCTGACACCTCTAACTTTAGACAAGGCTGTGTTATACACTGTACTATACACTACAAACCTAATGAGTATATACTGTCTACTATATACTATATGGTTAGGATGATGACGTTCCCACTTTAGTACACTTCCAAGTTTCCCATGATGCATTTTGGACCTATATGACAAAAACCTGAAGTACACTGAGGCTAAATATCTCCATTGATTCTCCACCTTTGAAAGTTCTGAAAACATTTTAAGCAAGAAAGTGACAACTAGAATATCAACATGTGGTCATTTGATCCATAAAACTCACAGAAACATATTTCATACCAACATTTCGGAGATTTTCAGAGACCAGCCATTGTGCTGCTGACAAAACATCTGGTTAACTTCAAAGAAAACAAGTACAAATACAAGAGCACAAAAGTGTTAAAAAGACTAATAGAAGACGAGAAGAGATGCTTTTATTTTGAAAAGGGGATGTTTGATTTTTAGCTTGAAGCTGGTCTCATGACCATTTTACATTCTGCTCGTAATGCATCATGGGGTGGTTGAGTATGACTAGTGTGCCCACCGTGCATACTTAAAATATGTCCGGATATAGTATACATCCTCTCGTACTCAATCTTTTCATACTATTTAATGTGAACGCACTATATACTAATTTTTCCGTCAAGCTTAGTATAAGTAGTGCGTTAGTATGTTTGTGTTTAAGCCCATTGTGGTCATCTTTTAGTTCTGTCAGTCTGTGTTTTGTGTAGTTTAGTTGTTTCATGTGTTTGTGTTCTTAGGTGTTCCTGCTCTGCCCAGTGATCCCAGTGATCCCAGTGTGTTTGGGTTGTGAGTGATTAGCTGTGTCATGTTTTTCACTCTGGTGTGGCTCGTTCCTCATCAAGCCTCCCTCACTATTTAGCTGAGTGTTTGGAGACACAGTAGTTGCTGCTGGTTCATTGTCAATGTGCAGGCCCCTCCTCGTGTGTTGCAGTGTTTCTGACCCCCTACTCCCAGTTTTCCTTGTGCCTCTTCTGGTTTTGGGATTATTTGTCAGATTCAATGAACATGGGCTGGTTTTATGAATGTTACACATGCCTGCTGCTTTTATGCCACCACCACACACACCGGTCGTGACACAAAGATATCAACTTGTCTTGCTTTTATCAGCAGGTCAATGTTCTCTAGACTTATTCTAAATGATTTGGCTGCATCAAATCCCATAAAAAAGATCACTACAAATGAAAAACATTTTTAAACTGTAGGCAATATAAAAAGCTTTGAGTAAAATCTCTTGATAACCTCTGAGCCTGGTTCTGTTTAGAGTTTTTTCTCCCCCCTGTAGCTGATGCATGTTAATTTGTTGGGTTTTTTCTTAAGAATTTTACATTTTGATGAGTGTTTCAAGATGACTGTTGTAATTTGTGTGATATACATAAAGTTGAATTTAATTGAATAACATTCTTGAAACCAAGTGGAAAAATTTCAGATCTTAATGATTCACTGTCTGAAAGTTAAGAGTAAGTCTTTCTAAAAAAATCTTACTCTCGTTGAACAACTGTTTGATTAAGACTTATTTGCACTAAGATAATAAAATAGCGGGATGCACTTTGGCCGCATAACAAAATGTCTTATTCCTGAGATACAAACTTGACTTTGTGGTATTTTCCTGTTTTTGTATCTGACATGTGTTGCATCCCAGTGATACCTATTGCTTGTTTTCTTGAGCTTCTCGCTTTGTGGAGAGAACGGCCGGTCACTGCCAATCTCATAAACCACTCTGACAGCATCAAAATGTACATTTGCTCACCTTGCTGAACATTGGCAGATGATTCAGTTGAAACAACACAATATTTATGTTTTCTCACTATATCCAGGTACTCTGGGTTACCATTACAATAAGCAAGGATCAGGACAATGAATTCAAACCAATTGAATTCAACACCGGTTCGTTTTGTTAGTAGAATCCCTTTGACTGCTCAATGAGACGAGGACTACTCTTAAAAGCAAATTATCAGTCTAATGCAGATAAACTGTGGGATAAAAAGTGTTCAGGATGGATAAAGCATGGGGAGGTCAAAGATACGTAGGATTTCTTCTTCCTCTTTTTCTCGTTTCCTCCGCCAAGGAGATGATATTTTCACCAGCATTTATTAATAAGAATTTTAACCAAAGATGGACCTTACACTATGGAATATTCCATTAAATGTTTAGAGGGGATTTATATCAATATACGGTACTAAAAAGCCCTAGTTCTCGATAGTGCCAAAAATTCTAAAATCCATATCTCAGTTTGTAATTGACCAATCTTTATGAAGATTGACTCAGTTACTGTTATGTCAGGTTGGTTCCTCATTTACCCTGACTGAGATTCGTCCAGATTGAACCCGGATTGCACATTTTGTTGTGATTTTTTTTTTTTTTTTTTGTTTTAAAAAGGGTGTGCACACACATTTGGACCTACTGTGTCATCATAAATGGGAATAAAAATGTCTTACAAGCCTTTCAAGTGTGAATGATTGTTACCATGATCAGGATCACGGGTCCAGATAAATGTGAATATCTGGCAAAGAGGAAATTTGGCGCTTGGCAGAGCTTTGCACTCTCTGGGTACTTATTTTCCTAATCCTTTTTTTTTGTGTGTGTGTTATTCCACATCTATTGTAGCAATCTTCCAAGTTTGTCTCACACATATTCACTTCAGTAGCACTGCTATATTAGCAGAATATGAATCTGGAAACTAAAGGAAAGGTTTATTTTCTGTGTAATTTTGCTAATAGTCTCTACTGTGCCAGTACTGCTGATGCTGCACTACATTATAAATGTCTGCTCATTGAGCTCCAGCCATCACATATTTACTCATCACTCCCTGACATCTTTGTGAAAACTACCGTGAAAGCCTCAGTCTATTCATTGTAGAACAGACTGAGCTCTCCTGGATGAAGAACTAAAAATAAAAGAGTAAATTGTAAATATTAGTCATCCATCTTTCATCACAGGACTTAGGAGGTGTTTGAAGATCCAGGTGAATAATATAACTGTTAATATATTGAAATTGTACTCAAGTACAAGTAAGTCCTACATAAAACACTTAAGTACAAGTAAAAAGTAGCTTAAAAAAATAGTACTTAAAGTAATAGTCACTAGTTTCTAGTTTATCCCCACGTTAATTTTTGGAAATACATCTTGCCACGTTTCTCTTGCATACAGTAAACATCTCATGTTTAAAATTAAAAAGGAAGAGACAGAATCTAGCACAATTGGAACTTAAGTTATTTTCCACAAAGGCATCTATATAAAATAAAATGTTTGTCAAAAATGTACAATTCTTTTTAAGATAAAATAACACCAATAAATTCAATTCAAAATAAAATAAAAAAAAAAGTATCAAGCTCTAAGTATATTTATAAACTTATGAATTTCTGAACTCTAAAAACTAAGAAAATATTTTGAATTCATTGCTGTTTTGGTGCAGTGCATTATGTTTAATCTGGTCGATATAATGTATTTGATTTTTGTCTGGTGGTTTTTTAAAAAAATTTTTTGTAGTTTCACAATATCCGTAGATCTTTTTAAAACCAAAAAAATAATTTACGGAGTAACAATTGGGTGTAGAAATCTAACAAATTACTTTACTTCTTTTAAAATGCATTTAAGTACAAGTAAAATTACTGATTTAGAAATATACTCAAAAAAGTTCAAGTACCCATAAAAACAACTCAATTACAGTAACATGAGTACTTGGTATCTGTTACTTTCACCTCTGTAAAATAGCTACAAACATTCCAAAAGTCAACAGTAACCAACACAACATTTGCATTGTTAAACTGTTATTCAGGCCAGTGCAAACATGACAACACCCTATAAATCCAAGAACACACAACAGATAACAGAAGCTTGATGGCCTGATTTTACGTTTCCTAAAGGAACTCCAAAAAGGGAGGGAATAATCTGGATACATACGACTCAGGATACAGCAGCTTTCACATCTTTGAGAATTATTAGTAGATATCTGTCTGTTTGTTAAGAGAATATTGATCAAATGAAGTTCACAAGAAATTGTGATTCCTTGACAGAAAGAATAACACCACATGCAGTTGTTGAAGATTTTCTTGTCAAACCGAGTACAAGAACACAACAAGATTAACGTTCTGGTTTCTCTTCTCAAACCTGTCAGTAGCTACAGCCCACAAAATCAAACTTTCAAGTAAAATATAAATCAAAAACAACACCAAGAATGTTACGATATCCATACTCCGTTGTCAAGATTTTCATGTCGGGGGTCAAAGATGTACAGTATCTCTCTTTCAACACTCAAATTTGTTGGTACTTTTGCACCAAGATCAACTCCTTTTCCTTCTTTTTTTCTCTTTCCCCTAGCTGGTTGAGACTTAAATCCTTCCATTGTAAAATGTTCTTTTACCAGTTGCTGGTAAAGGTATGTGGATATTTGGCCAGGGAGGTCCATGCAGCCCTTTAGGGCATAAGATAGTTTGAATCCACAAGGGAAGGGAATATTTAAGAGCTTGGTACTTTCACAGCTTAGGGCTGCAAATAAAGAAACATCTCGCCTTGTACAAAAGCAAACATTCACTTGTATCTTCCTGTCTCTCCCCAATATTATTAATAGATAGGAGGGAGGAAAATACACTAGTGTTCACACAGAGACAGAGAAGTCCTCCCTCCTCAGGATATGGAACTCAAACAGACATGAAAACGCTCGGGCCCCTTCTGAGAGCGACATGAGAGACATGGCGCAGGATGAAGGGAAATCCTTCATACAGGAACAACACAGGCAACAACCAGAATGCAAGGTGGCCTTTCAGGGCTGACTGAATGGGTTTCTCCCCATGACCCTCACCTCAAAACACACACACACGCACGCACACACACATGAAAACCATCCACCCCCTTCTTTGCAGCTGTTTTGCCTTCTGGTAACTTCTGTTTCTGTGCCGAGCGTACAGTGTGTTGTAGATCTTCTTACATTTGTCTCCCGGTTTTTATCCACCCCTCCTTCCCTCCTCTTCCTTTCCTCCTCCTCCTCCTCCTTCTTTTCCTTTGCCCGCCGTATCATTTTTCACTCGCACACTAGAACAATCGATATGTAGAAAAGCGCAATGGTATCATGTATCACTGTAGAATATGTGATATAGATTATGGCCAGTTCATGTTTACAGTATTTTTCTTTTGTACTGCTCCGTGTTCGTCTGAAGCCAACATTTGGCGAGGAATTAATTCTGCTTTAAGATTGAAGGGGCTCAGTGATTGATTATTTAAAATAGTACATTGTTTGAAGAAAGACTAAATTCTGTCTTGTCAGAAGTCGAAGCCCGAAGGAAGAAAAAAAAAACCCATGGAGGCCGAAGATCAAATTGCATTAAAATCTTGTTATTTAATTATTTTTTGCTGAAGTTTACAAAAACAATAAAACCCACATATAAATAATTTCCATCCCTGCTATGACCAGAGGAGGTCATTGATTCATATTTATGTCGACAGAAGTATGAAAACAATTTCTCAGCTTCGTCTGTGTTCTCGTAAATTTTACATTTCAGTAAATAGCTTTTTCCTGCTTTGAGGACCATGTGTTTTTACTGTGGTTGTGAAATACGATATCCTCTGTCTTTGAATATAAGCGTTATGTTTTGCACAATTGCTATTACAATGGCCCTTTGTTTTTAAAATCAATATTTTTTCATCAATATTCTTATTTATGGTCAACGGCATTTTTGAAATCACATGAGTGCCATAAACATTTTTCAGGTGATTCTTTGAATGTTAAATAATATAACATTTAACCTGATCCTCACCAACCAATGGTTTCCATTTATGTTGTGCTGTTATGTAGTTCATCAACAGAAATATTGCAACAGCGTTATTTGCCAGCCATGCACTGTTCACAGCTGAGCTGAACAAACATTGTGGTCAGCCCTCACCTCACTGATATTGTCTTTCTACATTCGAACCAAGGCTGATTTCTCTTGGTGCAGAGCCGAGGTCCAGTTTCATTGTATTATCTGCATGTCCGGAGCGTCCCAGAGGGGCTGCAGAATGACCAGTGGCCTCCCTGACCCTTAGAGCTGCTGTCACCCTTCATCACCCCACTCTTCATCTCGGATGGTGTGGTCACCTAGCAACCGGGGCCAGGGTTCGCCGCTCATGGACCAGAGGCTATTGGGAAATCAATCGATACGCCTGAGCCCAACCTAGAGAGCTGCCTGCCTGGCTGGCTGGCTTCCCCCCTTTCTTTCCCTCTATAAAGCCCCCCCCTACACGCACACACACACTCATTCTCTTGTTATTGCAAAAAGAAGATGATGCAGTTCTCACTTTTCTAAATCTCACTGTATGTGGATATCCTGTTACAGGATAAGAAATGCCCCTGCTCGCCAGGGGCTTGCAGCTCTCTGGCCTGATGTATCTGTCCTGTCAACCGGCCTCCATTTCCACCAATGTTTGAATTGAGAGGCGGAGAGACAGCAATGAATCAAATTTCAGAAAAGGATTTCTATCCTATCACGATATTGGATATGAAGAAGTGCTGACCAAAGATTATACTTGGTTCCCAACAGCAGCCCACCCCACTATTCTACTACGTTTAGGAATTTCTTTCAGGCCTCTGGTATTTCTGAAACCAAAAACATCACCAGCAAACTGTTATCATTCTTTAGAACCTTAAAACATGGATCCATGGCAACAAATATCACTTTCATTTGAAAAATTATATCAAATAGATTATGAGAGCTCTAAAAATGTGTTTTTATCTAATAGAAATATCTAAGAGGTCAGATCCATTTAGCGGAACCTCTTTTTATTATAGAGATTCCTCCCTACAACCTATGCAATTAGACAGGGGTCAAGAACCTTTGAGCCGCTCCGACCACAATGGGAGGATGGGCAAAATTTGATCACCTTAAACAGTTTAAGACAGAAAGGCTCAGGAAGAAGGAGAGGATGATAAAAGAAGGGGGAGGACAGAAGCTGGAGGAGAAGAAAAAGGGAAGAGGAAAAGAACAAGGAGTGAGGATGGAAGTACCATCAGCACCAGTGCTAAACTGTTTCCTAATCAGAGTCTTCAAACTGAATGGCTCCGCTGAAAGAGAATGTGGTTGTCCATCTGGGCTGTGGAGTGACCCTGCTGTGATTTTCAGCACTTACTAATTGTCTAGAAAAACATCTTCAAGCTTCCACTTCAGAGGTACAATTCATTGTACTGCAGAAGTATTTCAATTTTAGTTAACTATCAAAATCCTATTTCTAACCCTCACCTAACTGTAGCTTGTTTTTCTTTTCTTTCCATTTTGAATGAAGAGCAATGGATATTCTTTTAAGTCACTTTGAAACAAGATTGCAGTTTTCCATGTCTGTGGTCAAAAAGCCTTAATACATTAATTAATTAATATAGGGTCAGCTACAAACTGATCACAATTACTTAAACAGTAAATGTGCACACTTTGTACCAAACAAAAGGCAGGTGCAGTGGCCCCTCTTTCCTCCCACCCATACACCCATCCCTCCCAAGCGCTCATCCAACATCACTCCAGATTAGGCCGACAGATTTTGTGACTTTTGTTGTTGCCCATTTCAGCCGCTAAGAGGATGACTCCACTGCTGTTATGGGGTTTCACAGATCCCCAGATGGTCATCCAGCACGTGGCCAAAGATGGGCTGTGAAATGACCCCCCAGCTGGACTGTGTGGCCAGGTCACTGATCTCTGAGCCTCCTCTGACCCTCCTCCTCCTCTTCTTTTTGAAGGCCAGCTGCCATCGCTGCAGTTCTATCTTAATGGTCATGAATGGCCCCCCTCAATCACTTCAAGGCCACATCAGTAGCTAGCCAGGAAATAGGGAGTGTCCAGCTACCCCTTTTCCCTCCCTGGCCAGAACCCAGTAGCCTTTTACTGGACACAGGAAGCCTGTAGGGGTAGAAGTAGAGCTCAAAAGTCTGAACTGGTTTTGAGAGGCCCTATCACCCCAGTGCTCTTCCACCCAGAACAGATGAGTGTAATAGCCTCAACTTTTAGCCATGGCCACACAGGCATGACATTGACATGGATGAGAGAAAAGAACCTTTTAACCATAAAAGTGGAATAGTAGCCCCTGGAAATCAGAGGCGACAGTAAATGCCTTTGTGAGTGCCAGGGTGTCTCATTCATTGCCCCCATTACATGTTTCATGGAGTGCACAAGGGAAGGGGAAACTGGATGGGCAGAGGGAGGGGGTTAAGCCCTAAAAGCTTTATCAGTGACACAGACACACAATCATCCACACATAAGCGCTGTTGAGTTGTGTGTTCTTGATGCACTGGTGATTCCAGAAACTGGTACAGTTGGATGACTTGGCATGGGCCCATCCGGCACAGGGGGGGGGGGGCACGCCTCTTCTGGGCTGGAGCCTGGCAACCTACCGAGAGAGGTGGTTCTGGGTTCGCTTGCCTGGAGTCATGTCAATAAATCAATAGGACACACGTCACTGCAGGCCAAGAGAAGCCACATGAAACTGTCATTGATCGGCACAAGGTGGAGTGTGTGTGGGGGGCAGGGGGTAGGAATTGATGGCGTTAGGAAGGGAGGGGGTGAGATCGTGGGGGAGGGAAAATCCAAACATATGAAGCCCAAGGGTCATCCATCTCCCCCACGCCCTCTTCCCCATACTTCTGTATCTTTCTCCACCCCTTAAAATGAAGGCCAGTGTATGGATGGCATGTCAAAGGTCAGTGCAGTGGCCAGTGGCCCCCAGAACAACATTTGAGAGCCACGTGCCTGTCAATAACTCACTGTCACAGAGAACAAAACATTGAGTGCCTCTGGTGCTGGAGGACAACTGCTGTGTTGTCCACAGTGGTGCAGCTTGCCACTTGCCAACATGCTGTGTTTGGAATCTCTCGCTGTCATCATTTGTGCAAATTCACAGCAATTTGTGAATAGTCATTCATGCTTGCTGCTTCAGTGATGACATGAAGAGAAACACCATCAATGGAGGTTGATGCGTGGCTCTTGCGGTATAAAACACTCAACGAAAAACCACCATATCCTTCTCCACAGCTATGTTGACAACCATAGCAGTTTGATACAAGGGCAATGGCTGTGGCAAGAAGCCACAGCAGATTGCCTTTCCTCCTACTCATTTTATTGTTCTCTCTCTCTCTCTCCATCCTGTGATTTCAGCACTAGTTTCGATTGGCGATCAATACAGCACATGATCAACACAGACTCCAGATCATGATATCCATCCTGTTAACTTAGAGCCCACCCTTTTCAGCGCCATAGCTCTGGAGCCGATGAGCCTCCAGATCACTTGGGTTTAAAAGTTCAATGCATACCGTGGTCAGACAGGCGCAGCCCAAATGATTGTTTGGGTGTCAAGTTCTCCGGGCAGTCTGTCTGGCTCAGTCAGGAGGGTTTCAAACTGAAGAAGGCTTCAGCACATCAATGCCATCCTCTTGCCAGTGTTTACTTTGAACTAGGTTTTCTGTATTTACCCTGCATTATGTTCCTGCCCTTGCCCCTATCTTGGCTCCTAGTGTGTTAATGGCCAACAAATTGATCTTGCCCACTCGACCTCCAAATTGGGGTCAACATCAAAAGGAACCCGTTAACAGCAAAAAGAAACTGCTGATTCCAACTGCCGTTTGTGCATGTTTTCCTAAGATATATCCATGAACCCTTGAACCCATTTTTTAACCCAACTTTCAGCGATAGTGTGGGCTCTCAATCATTTTTCAAATCTCATCTGGATGGAAGGACAGAAAAATACCCCCAAAACCCCTGCCTTTGCTACATTTTTTTAAAACTCTGATTTTCAGCAAGCAATTAACCTTTGTGTAATTTCTTTAATTGCGGAAGGTGGAACTAGATGGGTAACCCACATTGCCTTTGCATTTGTTTCCTTGACACTTTCATTATCACAATACGTATATGAAATAGACAGGTGCAAAATGCATGGCAGCCTTCTGTCCTTGCTCGACCGGTTGCCATGGAAACCCCTGATAGAGTAGGTTATCGATTGCTGTGTCCAGTCTCCCTCCATACCCCCACCCCGAGTATACCGACTTTTTTTCTGCAGTGACGGGCGTGGATCAATACCCTGTATATTGTATGCTTTTCTCGCCATTCATTCTCCACAATAGCAAAAAAAAAAAAGACGGCGAAAGAAAGAAATTGTAAAAATGTAAGTGA
Organism: Gouania willdenowi; assembly: GCF_900634775.1. Lineage (NCBI taxonomy): Eukaryota > Metazoa > Chordata > Actinopteri > Blenniiformes > Gobiesocidae > Gouania > Gouania willdenowi. Next base: position 9,290,108 of record NC_041059.1, read on the forward strand.
TAGTATTTAACAGGAGAAAAGAAGAAAGGAAGGAAGACGAAAAGGTGTTTGGTAAGATGAAATGTAAATAAAGGACATGCAAAGGTGAATTACGAGTACTGTCTGTTTTAATGTTGGTACTGATAGAAAGAAAGAAATAAAAATGCTTTCTTAACCCCTTCTGTCAGTCTTTTAAAATATTTCTCTCTTTCCTACTTCATATACAAACATGTTACTACGTTTAAATACAAAAGCACACTTTGCCCAACGCCCAAGAAAGAAAGAAAAGAAAGAACGAAAGACACTTTCTTAACCCTTTCTGTCAGTCTTTAAAAATATCTCTCTTCCCTACTTCATATACAAACGTGTTACTAGGTTTAACTACAAATGCCCAAGAAAGAAAGAAAGAAAGGGACAGAAAACAGAAAGAAAGATGAATTCTTAATCCTTTCTATCAGTATTTTAAAATATGTTTCTTTCCATACTTCATACACGAACGTGTTACTACTTTTAACTACAAACACACAATCTTTTCAATGAAATTTAATCCAACCTTTTCCATTTAACTGCATTTTACAATTAGCCATCACAGAGGTCCATTTCATCAGATCTATCCAATTCACATCTTTAAAAATGTGACGATGAATAGAGGGGCCGCAGCGGACCTGGGGGAGCTCGTTTAAATCTCGCCTGAGGGATCCCTCCAGCAAGGGGTCATTGTTGAAGACACGGAGCAGCGGATTTAAAGGTGGGCACTCCTCAAGGTGTCTCTGTCGCCCCGGGCGCGGTCATCACAATTCCAAGAGAGGTGGAAATAAAAGTGCAAGGAGGACACAAAGGCTTTTGGACACTTTGGGAAAAATTAGTCAGCCAGTTTACCGACGGTCAACAACCTTGGCTTAAGCTGCAAACAGCACACAACCCCCTTGGTCCACCTTTCTAAATGACTTGATCCCATAAATGTCAATTCATCTCTCCATTGCACTGTACAGTATTGATATTACACTGACAAATGAATATGAAACAGACAGTTTAGCCGTAATGATTTCAGCCAAGCAATCTAAAACAGACGGGTGCAAAAGGGTGAAGGATATTGCATACAGCATTTTTAGTCCTCCTGCCAAGTTTCCCTTGCATGCATCATCTTAGCACTCAAATTCTTCACCTTTATAGACATTAAAACGGAAAGGATTTAAAGACAAAAACCTATGAAACACATACACACCGAGGGAGAGTCTATATGGAGACACCAATGTCCATTTCTCTCTAATAGCACCAGGCTGATATTATATACAGTCTTTCTCCCTACACACATGTCAATATGTTTGGTCTTTACTGGGAGGAATGTGCCCTGAGGCTCCCATATAAAATTAGCAGACCATTCCCATGTTGGCTTCCTTTCATGCCCCCACTTGCAAAGCGGCCGACGTGACTGTATCAATAATTCAGCCACAATTTAGTTGTTGTTGGGCCACATGTTACGGGTCAGTTGTAACGGGCACAACTGTCTGATGGACTCATTGAAGGTTTGTGGCCTGATCGCCAGTTTTTTGCTCTACTGTTGTGGTTTGACGAGATGTAAATCAGTAAGTCTGCCTATTGACTTCTCCCAAGAGCATTCAATGTAATCTATATTCGCTGGTCATTTTATCTGCTTGATTAAGATTTTTTTTACGTTTTAAATTCATTTTGATTAATTTCTGGGAATTTGTCCTTTCAAAGACCTCCTGCACAAGTTGTTGTGTGCGACAAATGTTTGTACTATTTGTTTGATGTGATACTTTTGAAAAATTTGGCAGACAACTTGACAATAATCTTTATGAGCCTCTGTTGCACAGCAAGAGAGGTCAATTTCACTTTCGGCCTTTTTACAGATTGTATGGCCTAAGGCAAATAATAATTCTCTGACTGTTGAATATAACATGGGTTTTCACCTGATATATTTGAAGATAAAGAAATTACAAATATTACATTTTTAGATAATTCAAGAATAGTCCTTTCTAGAATCCACAAATACACAAGAAAAAAGTTAACACACAACCTTATGGCTCTTTAAATATTAATTGAATAGTTGAAAACTTTATGACTAAAAAAAAAAAATTATGTATCTACCACTGTGACAACAAAATGGATTCAGCAAGCAAAGGTGAAAGTAATGGGTTACGAGTACTCACGTTACTGTGATTGAGTTGCTTTTATAGGTACTTGTACTTTTCGAGTATCAGTATTTTACTTGTACTTAAGTACATTTTAAAAGTAAAATAATTTATTACATTTTTACACCCAACTGTCACTCAGTAAATTAGCTTTTTTTAGAATGCACAGCGCCAAAACAGCATTGAATGCCGGTTATTTTCTCAGTTATAGAGTTCATAAATTCAGCTTTACTACAGAGCAGGCATAGGCAACTGGCGGCCCGGGATCCACATGCGGCTCTCGGTCTAATTCTGTGTGGCCCTTAAGAAAAATCTACCAAAAATTGTAAATCAAGAAATTGGAAGTAATATGAAGCCCAACATAAAACACAAACTCCAAAAACAACAGCAAAATGCACATATCAACAAAAATACACAAAGCAGCAACAACACTAACACAAAAAAGATTCACAAAAAAGACTCATTATACACACAAAAGGACATCAGAAATTTACAAAACAACAAATACACAAAATGACGGAAAAAATACCCAAAATACTGAAAAAAATCTAAAAAGGCACAGATTGACAATAAACAAAATGCAAATATAACACACAAGAAATAACAAAATTCGAGCATAAATTCCCAAAATGTCAGATAAATGACTACAAACTCGGAAAAAAATGACACATGAAGACAACAGACAACCAAAAAAAAACCTGTTAATGCGCAGATTCTTTGTTATTCTTAACACTGGCATGAATACTGATAACGTGGCCCCGCTTTAAGTTTTTTTTTTTTTTTTGTACATTTTCACAAAAAAAAAAAAAATAATAATAATTATACAGATGTCTTTGTGGAAAATAAATTAAGTTCCAAATGTGCAAGATCTCATCTCTTCCTTTTTGGGGGGTATGCAATGAAGCTAGATAATCATATCCTAGATTTACCTGTATTTGTGAGCTTCACCTAACCAAACATTCCATCAGAGAGAAGCTGTCCTACGAAGGTCGATAACAACACACTAATTTAAGCCAAGTGATTTCAGCCAGCTATGTGCGCACTCCCATAAAAGGGGTGGAGATTGCTGCATCTGATATCACTACAATGGAGAAAATAGCAGTGACCTTATTTTTACAATGGAGGAACAGCTGTTCCACTTCATAACTTGGTCCTGACCAGGTTAGGTGTTGCTCAAGTGTAAAATTATGAATAATTTTGGGGGCCTGCGTGTTTCTCTGCTGCTTTCTGTCTCTCTCTGACGGCGTCCTCTCTCATCTGGGGGGCTGTGGGCCTTGCGGGCCTGTGCTGGTCCTGGTGCGGGCGTGGGCTTCTCTGCTGTGCTGGGTGCTCTCTTCGTGGGGTCTCTCCGGGCGGTGTCAGCCTGTACTTGAGTACAATTTCAATCAAGTAACAGTACTTCTACTTGTGGAGCATATATCAGTACTCTTTACACCTCTGGCAGTAAGTCACCACAATCACCCTAAAAGCAAAGAGAATGGATTGTATATAAAGTGCCACAAGTAGTAGCATAATGTGAGGGAAACTCTCGGAGCATCAAAATATTATTAAAATAAGAGTTTGGAATGCCTGATTTTCAGGCCACAGAGCTATAGCTATATGTGTGGCCATCAAGCTGACTACAAATTGACAAACAACCACACGTGTTTCGAGGATTCATCCACCGAATCCACTGTGGCCTCAAACAAGTCTTCAGGGATCTTCTCCCCCGCATGCATCCTACAAAGTCTGCTGAATGTCTGCCCTCCTGTCTTAAGCCAGCCTTGGGGTGCTGGAGGAGCTAATCTTGCGCTATAGCTGAATTGGAAATTGCGCATGTGTATGTGCGTGATGGGAGGAAATGGCTGGAAGAGAAGAGAAGTGGCTGCCCTTGCACCTTAGTGAGATGAAAGCCCTCAAAGCCGGGAGTGGAGGAAAACACTGGCAGGGCAAAAGTCAAACTCCCAAGGCTGTCAGAGAGAGAGAGAGAGGAAAACTACCAAACTTTTACTTTACCCTGAGGCAGGTAGTAAATTTGGTAAGAACCTGGTATGGAAACTGTTATTGTATGTGAAACGTACATCCAGTTCGATGCAAAACTTCTCCCAGACTTGTGAAATACAGTGTGACTGAAATGACCCGGATTCTTGTCTAATATCTCACAGTCCGTCGAGTCTCAACAATGCACGCTCTGACCCTTTCAGCCGCTTCATTTATATGCCTTAGAAACCCAGAGTACTTTATGAATCACTACTAGAAGTACGTGAGAGTTAAACTCTAATGTATATGTGTGATAAATGCACCTAAACTACAGCAAAACTGAGCTAATGGCTCAAATGTGACTGGTCACTCGTGGCAGTAGCTAATGCTTAGTTAGCAGGCTGGATTTATGCTCCTAATATATGTTTAGTGGAACTGTTTGCATGTTTTATCTAAGGGTTTTAACACCGACAGGATGCCATATTATACTTCTAGTTCCCGAACTCAATTATTTAAAAGCTTCATGGGGGGTCAAACTCATTTTAGTTCAAGGGCCACATATAACACAGTTTGAAATCAAGTTGGTCATACCAAAAAAAATTCCTGGTTTTGTGAAGGAAAAAGCACAAATTCAAACAATGTCCTGAATATTAAGCAATTGCTCAAAATTCTTTGACTTTGCAACAAATTGTCTGGAAATTTGCAACGTAGCTTGCCAAAATTCTGTTGGATAATTTGTGAGAAATTTCCAGGTTTCTGAAAATAATTGCGATATAATATTACTGTAAATAACGTAGTACTGCAACCTCCATCGTATTTTATCTACAACTTATGACAATTTACAAAAAACATCCTGTTTTTGTTGTATTTTTTAAATAAAATCTTCCTGCGGTTCGAACTTGGCCCGCGGGCCTTGAGTTTGACATATGTGCTTTAGAACATCAAAAATAAATTCTGAACCAGGATTATCTGGCTTCTCCTAATATTCATATTTGTTAGCATGGAGACTTTTTAAGGGGTTTGATTCTCTAGGCCTTTTTCTGATAATCAAATAATTCAGCCTTTAAAAAATGCCAAACCCGTGTTTGTCTGTATATGCTGAAAAAACTATAAAAATTACAAACTAACAATGATTTAATATTAAAAACCACAAAACAGAAATAATGGTGTTTTCTGTGTACTTTTTCTCACACTGACAGTAAAAAAAAAACCCCAACCCAACCTTCTTCCTTTGCTGACCACAAGCACATTGTTGTCAGTTTTGTCCATTTTTGTCAAACTACTGTAAATTTAACCACTTAAAAGGATCAATACACAGACAAGGGCAGGGGGACGTAAAAAATCACTGCGGATGCCTGAAAAGCTGATGTTAGAGGTTAGGGAGCAAATGTGAGGCATTCGGAACAGGAGTGATCTATGTATATAAATAAAGACTGGGTGGAATAATAGGTTGAAGTGGCCCATCCAGTCATCTGACCATCAGCAATGCCAGCATGAGCCCTTTACTGGTTCCAGTCTGCGTGGCACAGCGACATACTGCACAGGTACATATATATGGCATTCATCATCCGTAATGTTAACCATTACAGCACGTCGATTACAAACCCAAGAGTTAAATGAGTTTGTGCACTCAGCTACGCCTGTGCCTCCAGTAGTTCAAGGTCAGTCCCTCCCGTTCTTTGACAGGAGGGATGATTCCCGGGGCCAGCTGCAAGCACACACATCTTGCCTCAAGGTCAAGTGTGCCAATATTTTGAACAAATAGAAACATAAAACACTCAATCTTGAGTGTGTGTAAAGTAAGGCCCAAGACCTTGGGCTGGGATAAAGTTGGCTATAGCTGCTCATATATTTGGTCCTGTACCTGTATTTCAGCGTGACGCTCTGTCACCCAACACCTCATGTGACCTCCGTCCTCCCCCTCCGTACGCTTCAAACCCACCTAATGTAACTTAACGCAAAAAGTTTGCATTGATTTTTGTTTTTTTCATTGAAAAGCTCACTGGTGGCAGAGGTGAAAGTAATGGATTACAAGTACTCACATTGTTGTAATTGTGTTGGTTTAATGGGTACTTTTTTGAGTGTATTTCTAAATCAGTAAATAGTGACATTTTTCGACCTTTTTAACCCAGTTCAACCTTATTGCTAATTTTCAGCTAATGCTAGGTTAGTGCTAATATTAGGTTAATGCCTGTCAGTGCCCAATCCTTTCACAGGCCTGATATTTTCACATCCTTTAAACACACGTGCGTAGACTACGTCTCTTCCTTCACTCGAAATCCTTAAGACAGAGCTGCTGGGACGTGATATTTGAATGGAAACTGACCATTAAATATCTTAATAGTACACATTTAAATATGTGACTGTTTTGTGGTGTTTTTAATTGTTGATTTAAAAAAAAAAACACAATAAACAACAATGACAACCAAAAACCAAACACAAAATAAGATAAAAAAACCCCAAAATAAATCAGAATTCACTCAAAACATACATTTCGAATTTTTTTTAAATAGCAAGGTTTCAACTTTTTAAATAGTACACAAACTGCCGTAAAATAGGCTGACCGGATGGAGACGAAAGGATTGGGCACTGACAATGCCAGTGCTAGGCTAATGCTAAAGTTAGGCTAATGGTAACGCTATGTTAATGCTAATGCTAGGCTAATGCTAATACTCGGTTAATGCTAATGCTAGACTAATGGTCACGCTAGATTATTATATATTTGCGGACGATCCAGCAGAAGTCCCCATAACAGTATAGGTACAACACTTACTCTGCAAATTAAGCGGAAAAAGGCAGACGAGAAGCAACAGAATAAAGTCAAACACTGAAGAGGAATGGATCGCTTTCACTTTGCAACCTCGCGGACCTCCGTGACTGCGGAGGATCTGCCGCACACACACACTGGCTTCAGAGGGAGAGTGAGAAGAGATGGGATAAATCATGTGTAAACCAAAGAGAAGCTTATTCAAGTTCATTTTACAGTCTAAATTCAGCTGGCGCTCAGAGCAGCTGAGATCACAGCCGCCTCTGTGAGCTCTCTGGCGCAGACAAGCCGACGGCAGCAGCTGCTGCTTGGGACTAACTACAGAGTAATATGTGCATTCATATCAGAGTATCTAAAACACTAGGAAAATCTCCACTAACACAAGACAACGTCTATACATTAGTCTCTGTTGAGGAAAATGTCGTAAAGAGCGTTCACAAAATATACTGGTAAGGGAGGTTAAGTTTTGGTTTCGCTTTCAAAACGAAGCAGAGGGATGATTCTACAAACTGCATCTTTAAGTACAGTCCCGAAGCATGTGTACTTTACTTAGCTGTCACCCCTGCCTGTACTTGAGTATCATGTAACAGTACTTGTACGTGAGTAGGATATATCAGTACTTGTACGTGAGTAGGATATATCAGTACTTGTACGTGAGTAGGACATATCAGTACTCTTTACAGCTCTGCTTTTGGGCCATGTGGATCATTTTGAGCATCTCGGGATGACGAGCTGTGTTTATAATTCAGAGTTTTAGACTCCTGGCAGCTTCCCTGTCAAACATACCATGACCAAAGCTGTGATTCACTTTTGGCTGGTTGAAAATATAAAAACACAGAGAGCCTTTGTGTCGGAGCAGGAGCAGGACAAGTGGAGGGCGCGTGGTGAGAGGATATAGTTGATTTGGAGTCAGTTAGCAGCTCATGCCTATCATAATGGACAATAGGGAAAGAGCCAGTGTCTCCCTCCCCTTTGCTTTCCTTTCTCCCCTCACTTTGGTCTCCTGGCGTGCCTCCCCCTGGAGACACGAGCCGGGGGCTGGGCGCTCTGATGGCCAAGCGTGACATTTAAACCCCTGCCCTGCGGTAGCTTCAGGGGAGCTTTGTGGATAGGATGGGGGGGGCTGCAGAGAAGTCCATCTGAGCACAGAGAAAATGAAACAAGGGGTACGGACGGACAGAGGCCCTGCACCCTACGGAACACGTGCAACTTGATGCACACCGACTAACTTCCTCCCCCTTCTCCATGTTTCCCCAGCAGAAGTCCGTCATGGGGGCCCCATTGTGCGTGGGCCTACTGCTGAAGAAAAGGGCCCTTTGGTGGTAGACAATTCAGCTGTCCACTCTGATCACAATGGGGGTACATCCCATTGCTTCGAGCATCTGTTTCAACTCGGGCTAGGTGTCGTCCCCTCGCACTGACCATACGTGCACGGTGTACGACTAAATCCCACCACCACCTGCTCTCAGACTCCCTTCCTTTTATCATTCCTTATTCAGATCAATAACGTTGACTCCACTGCAGTATCCCTCAAAAGACAAAGTAGAAAAGCCTGGCGTTGGTTGTTCACCATCAACAGCCGGGGTGTTTTGTACAGTGTGGGGGCCAACTGTACGATCTGATTAAGGCATGCATGAGAAAGAAGATACTTTAATGTCATGACACGAGGCACACAGTCATCCACAGGGGTTTCTGTCTCCTCCCTGCAGCCAAACCCATGGCAACCTATCGCCCCCTGGTGGCTCTTTAGTTTATTTCACCCTAATCGGGACAATCTCAAAATAGTTAAAATTTAAAAAAAAAACCTAAAAAAAAAACAAAACAACACAGAATATTAGACTAATTTTTTTCTGCAAAATCTGGCAGATTTGTATTTATTTATCATTTCATCTATATAAGTATTATTTTTAAGTAAATGTTCAAGCCAAGTCCTCCCTTTGTTTTATAGGTTTATATATATATATATATATATATATATATATATATAAAGAACAGCACCCAATAATGCACTGTGGTGGCTTCCCTCATAGTTAAAACAAATAATTTCGCAGTAAAATAAAGTTGTTAATTAGTATTAACTGTTGTTGAAAAGCTTATTTATTTCTACTCAAGATCATGTTTTTTTTTTTTTTTTTTTGTTAGGTTTTCTTCAAAATATGGGTAATTTTTCAATTTTTCCAATTTTTCTTTATTGATTGATACATCTATTACTAATTTAAAAGTAAATAGTCAAGTCCTCTATTTTATAGATTTAACTTGTTTATATATATATATATATATATATATATATATATATATATATATATATATCTTTGTGATTTTTAGGCATATTTTAGTATTATATTTAACATAAAGAACAGCACTTGATTGATGCTGTACTGTGCTGGCTTCCCGCAAGGTTCAAATTGATAGTTTCACAATAAAATAAAGTTGTTTGTTATTATTAACTGTTGGTAAAAATTTCATTCTACCGAGGATTATGTAAAAATAGTTGATTTTTGTATATATTTTCTAAACTAGCCATAAAATGATATTATGTTTTCTGCAAAATCTGGTAGATTTTTGTTTATCATTACATCTGAATAGAATATCACTAATTTTAAAGTAAATAATCAAGTCAAGTCCTCCCTCTGCTTTGTAGTTTTTTTCTTTATTATTTATACCTTTGTGATTTTTTTTATTTTTTATGCACATTTTAGAATTATATTTAACATAAAGAACAGCACTACTGTGGCTTCCCTCAGGGATGGATGATCAAAACTAATACACATTATTATTATTATTATTATTATTATTATTATTATTATTATTATTATTATTATTAACAGTTAGTGAAAAGCTCCACACAAACCTTTTTGCTCATCAGAAACAAAGAAAAAATACAAATTATTCTGCATCAATAACATTGGTGGCGACTGCAGGTGAGGGTAAAGTGTATTATATTAATTGCAAAGTGTTATAATTTAAATGCAGTGGAGTGCAGGTGTAAAAGTATAGACAAACAAACCCTTATATATACTGTATATATATATATATATATATATATATATATATATATATACTGTATAACTACACACACACACATGCGCACAGATACACATACAGTGAAGGCGATACAGTGATAGGGAAGCGTTAATCAGCTTGGAAACATTTGCTGCCCTTCTGGCAAGGTCAAAGAGGTCACAGTCCCTGAGCTGTGTGTCCACTCCTTTCCTCACTACCCCCCCTCCTGCTCTGTAGCCCTGCCCCCCTTTGGGGCCTTTAGGCCCTGCAGGCACAATCACCGCTTCCACAGCTATAGTCTCACAGAAGCTTTAATCTATACAGAGCTCTGGGTTGGACTATGTCTGTCTGTCTGTCCATCAGTGGGTCAGTGTGTCTTTCCAGGACCAAACCAATCAACTAAAGGAGCCAATCAGGATCTGCACGAGTGTCCGTCCGATGCATGGGCCCTTCCTGCTGTTTGAGCAGATGATTGATCTGTTAACACTGGCTACTGGGTGTGTGTCCCTGAATGTAATTTCAGAATTCCTTTCTGGGAGACGTGTGTGTACAGAAATGAAGTAGAGGCCCAAGATCTGAGTGAGGGATTGAGGACAGGGATGAAGTCAAGTTTTCATTTAGAATTTATGATCTCAACAAAATTATTGCGTCCCCAAAACTCTCCATAACAGTATATTTCTTGAACTACTAGATGTAGTTCATCTCCTGTACCTGGAGGTGTAACATGGGGTTTCTCCAGGTATTTTAAGGTGAAGAAATTATAAATATTATATTGTTTAAACAATTCAAGAATAGTTATTTCTATAGGATTCATGAACACACAAGAAGTAAAAGTTAACACACAACCATATGGCTCTTTGAATTTAGTTAAATAGTCGACAACTTTAATTGACTTAAGCATTTTCATTTTTTTTACAAAATAATGTAGCTTCCACTGACAACAAAATGGAAGCAGCGAGCAAAAGTGATAGTAATGGATTACAAGTACTCACGTTACTGTAACTCAGTTGCTTTTATGCGTACTTGTACTTTTTTGAGTATATTTCTAAATCAGTCATTCTACTTGTACTTAAGTATGTTTTTAAAAAAAAGTAAAATATTCATTACATTTCTACACCTAACCGTGACTGAGGAAATTGTGTTTTGTTTTTTTAAATCAAACATTCAAATGGATCACACAGCTGACCAATCAGATCAAACGTAATGCACCGCGCCAAAGGTTATAAATGGAGCTACTGTATACTTAGCATTTGGACTAGGCAGAGCATATACTTAGACATTTATTTTGAATTGAATTTATTGATGTTGTTTTCTTTTTGACAAAACTTTTATTTCATACAGATGCCTTTGTGGAAAATAAATTAAGTTCCAATTGTGCAGGATTTAATCTTTTCCTTTTCAAGTTTATACATGAGATGTTTAATGTATGCAAAGGAACCGTGGCAACATTTATTACCAAAAATAAACGCGGAGGGTGAAAGTAATTGGAATTTTTACTTTGGGGTACATTTTCTTTGTACTTGAGTATTTTACATGCATGAATTACTCAAAGGTGAAAAGTAACGAAGTACAAATACTTCGTTTCTTGTCACTGTTACTGTAGTTTTTTTCTGGTATCTGCACTTAACTTGTGTATTTATTTATTTTTTTGGTGTCTTTTTACCTTTACTCCTTATGATTGTAATCAAATATATGTACTTTCTACTCCTTACATTTAAAAAACAAGCTCGTTACTTTTTAGACCTTCCAAGATGACGTCACGATGAAAAAAGACGCAAACATTTTCAAGGTTTTAAAAATGTTAAAATCAAAGCTGCTCTGGGTTTTATTTAGCATTTGCACTTTTTTTTTTTTCTTGACAAATTTCTTTTACAAATTCTATTTATAACAAATGCTAAATTCTCCAGGTGTTCAAATGGGCCACAGATTTAACTTGTTTCCATGTACCAGTATTCTACAAGTTCTTAACAAAATTAAAGATATGGAATTTGCTAATTACTGAAGGGACATTTGTTTTACTTTTTCACTTAATTACATTTAGTAGCATGTACTGTTTTACTTTTACTCAAGTAAGAAAGCAACTTAAATACTTTTACTTTTACCAGAATCATTTTTTATTCAAGTATGTATACTTTTACTTTTGTTACCTCTGGAATTACTTGTACTTGTGAACAATTTCAATCAAATAACAGTACTTTACACCTCTGTCTGTACCTGTTTACCCTATGTAGTTGAAAAGCAACACAAACCAGTGCACCCCTTTGTGAAACAGTAAAGATATAAAGTAAAAATAAGACCATAAAAACGGAGGTATCTAAAATACATTGTGCACCTGTAAAATTTTTATATCGCCAGTATTTCATCACCTAGCAAACCTTGCTTTTAGAATATGTTTTTAAAGCTGAAAGGTTAGCTAACCCTCCTTCATTTCACAGCTCATAAAGAGCACCAATGCTTTTGTCCACTGTGGATTCCCTAAGTCCATTTTTGCTGTAATGCGTCTCTGTGATCAGAAATACCCATAAAAAAGAACCAGGGACTATGAAATAAATGTGATGACCAGAAAGACAACGCTGCCGATTTGATGGAGTCTCCCTTCCTCTCCCCGCCCTCTGGCCTGCTGCAGACGTGGTGAGTGGAAAGGCCTGCTTGGATATGCATCACAAAGGCTTCCTTCAGTATTGATCCGCAGTGGGTTTAGGCAGTCTATCAGCAAATGTCCCCCTCTCTGGGAAAAAACAATAGGAGATTAAAAACACACCGCTTGCTGGGCGGAAGGCTGCTGATGGGACCTTATCTGGGCCCAAAGGTCACTGTGTACAGATATAATCCACTTTCACTTAACAGCTTCATTTAAGGCACCTTACATGCAAATGGTGGCATTTTGGAGTCAATTTTAAGGTAAAGTCTATTTACTCACGTTTAAATACGAGAACTGAATCAATTCAGATCACAGAATTAGTCAACTGAAAATGTCTCATGCTTTTCTACCTATTTATCATTTACTTGCATTACTGTAACTTGAAACTCGTCAGCTTCGATTGTTGCAAATATCTATATTATTATTATTATTACTGTTGTATATGTCTGTGGTAGTAATAGTTTTATTATTATTTAATCTTATTTATCTTTATCTACCTTATTTGGTTAAAGGTGAACAGTCTTGTACTTAATTATTTACTTTTTTCTTTCTTTTCTCTATTTTTTGCCCTTGAGCAAGGCACTGAACCCCAATACTGCTTCCTTCATTGTAAAGCGACTTAGAGTACCCAGAAAAGCTGGTGAATTTATGAAATTTCACAAATGATGAAAGATGAGGATTCATTTTTTTTGTTTTTTTTTTAAAACTGATCCAGAATCAGGGGATTGATCTGGATCCCCTCTACAATGTAATAGAATATTTCATGGTCACTCTAAGGTCTATCTTTGGTTATTTTTTATTTAGTTTTTTTGTAAATTGTATTCTACAATAAACTCTCTGCATTACATGGGCCTATAAACTAGGAGCATATACATGTCCAATAATTTTTAAACTCGTTTGTTTGTTTGGCAGATCTTTGATTGTTGTTATTTATTATTATCATCTTTACTGCAAAGTTTTTACATCCAGGATGTTTTCTTCTGCTCTTCTTTATCATCATTATCATTTTTAGCTGCCCTGAGGAGGTGTTCACCCACAAGATCATCTATCAGATATGAGCAACTCAGGTTGACTAGGGCTGTGTTCATGTGGATGGTGGCAGAGGGAAAGAATAGGTGTTTGATAAACGTGTTGTGATGATGCATTCATTCCGTTTTAGGTTTATGACCTATGGTCTGTGGTCAATAAAGTTTAAAAAAAAAAATTAACAAAGAAAAAGCTGAGTTATGACATTGCTTGCTGCCTGGCAAGCTCTTTTGGAGAGCTGGAATCAAAGATCCGAACACCGATGATGACTGTTTTATAGTTCTAATGTTTTTGATAGTACTTGTTTTAGACAATTTGATGATGTCTGATGTCCCCCCATTTTTTTCTTTTACAGCATCTAACATTGTTTACCGAAGAAATGGTGATGGAGAAGCCAAGTCCCCTGGATGTAGGGCAGGAGTTTGTGAGGCAGTATTATACTGTCCTAAAGAAGGCTCCAGCTTCTTTGCACAGGTTTTATGGAAGGAGTTCTTTCTTTGTTCATGGAGGACTTGATCCGAATGGAAATCTGCAAGAAGATCAAGTCACTGCAGTTCAGTGAATGCCGCACAAAGATCTGGCACGTGAATGCCCATGTCACTCTGAGTGATGGAGTTCTTGTACGGGTGCTTGGAGAGCTGTCCAACAGTGGCCAGCCAATGAGGAAGTTTATGCTGACGTTTGTGCTTGCTCTAGACGGTTCAATTGCCAACAAGTTCTATGTGCACCACGACATCTTCCGCTATGAGGATGAAGTATTCGGAGATTCTCATGCTGAGCTTAAAAAAGAATCAGAGGAAGCTGTGGAAGAGGAGCCAAAGGAGAGGCAGCCATCCCCTGAGCCTCACCCTGACACTAATGGAGTAGAGGCGCCAATGGAAGAGCCAGCTCCAGAACCAGAGCCTGAGCCTGAGCCAGACCCTAAAGCAGAGGAGATCAATTCTGAAGGAGAAAATAAAGTTCTGGAAGAAATTAAGGACAAAGCACTATCACAAGTTCATGAGGAATCTCCCACAAATACTCGGGAGGCTCCCAAGACATTATCCTGGACCATGATGATCAGCAAAAATCAGTCAAGAATAGAGAAGAGGAAAGCGGGCACAGTCGCCCCCTCTGGTATCCCCCCTCATGTTGACAAAGCAACACCTCCTAGAGTTGAGATGCAAACGGCACCCCTGCGCCCCAAAGAACAGCGCACTCGTGACAGACTGAGCGTCCCTCCACGAGGCCCTAGACCTGGTGGCAGAGATGGTGAGCCTGGGGTTACAGACAACAGGAGTGTTGTTCGACACCCTGACAGTCACCAGCTGTTTGTTGGAAACCTTCCACAGGACATTGATAAACGCGAGCTCAAGGAATTCTTCATGACATATGGAAATGTTGTGAACCTGTGGATTAACACCAAGAGCGTTAAGGGAAATTTACCCAACTTTGTATTTGTGGTGTTCGACAACTCTGATTTTGTTCAAAGGATCCTGGAGGCGCAGGTAGAAGGGCCCATAATGTTCCAATGTAAGGTGCGTCTCAAAGTGAAGGAGAGGAAGCCGAGGGCAGTCCGTGAACAAGAGACCCGTCCCCGCCGGGTGGACATGGCCCCTAAACTAAGCATGGGCTCTGGAAGAGGAGCTGGTGGTCAGGGAGAAGGTCGCTTCACAACCCAGCGTCGCTGAGACGAACATTGCCAACAAAGTGGATGAAGTCTCATGTTCATCTTCAAGTGTTGTTGAAGATTTTCATGTAAAAAAATATGATATACTGTATTTGTTTTTCTTTCTTTACTTTGTAGTGTAACCTAGCTGGTCAACCAGTTGTTAATAAAAATCAATAAAAAATACCCAGAAAAGCGCTATATTAAATGATGTATAATAATAGAAATAATAATTTATTTTTCTCTTGTTTGGTGTTTGTTCTTCATTTGAAGTAAATATTGAGCGGCTGTAACGCAAGCAATTTCTCACTGGGATTATTAAAGTATTTCTGATTCTGAAATTACATTCTTGAAAACTAATGTACTGTATACATAAAAAGGTCAGTCTTTATTTGAAGTTTTATACATAAGGCTGACACTACGCTGTCATTAGAATAAATAAGGTGTCATTAAGCTGCCATTAAGTGTTGTTCACAAAATTATGACACCTTTGGAACTATGTTGGCATTTTGTGGGTTAGGTGGAGGGATCTAGTGTGGTTAGGTAGGATAACAAAGGGTTAAAGCAGAGGTGTCAAACTCATTTTAGTTCAGGGGCCAATTACACAACAGTTTAATCTTAAATGGGCCACAGATTTTATGCTGGAAAACGAGTAATTTTAACATTATTGAGCCCTAGTTTGTACTTCTACGTATACAGTACATAAATTATAAAGCATGCAAGAAACAAACCATATCCAAGCTGATATCAGTCCCAAAAGGATCTTCACTTTAAATACCCTAGATTTTGTGACCAATTTAATTAAGGGAAATACTATGTAAAAATGTTGAGTTTTTCAACTGTTTCACTTTTAAAAAAACAACTGCAATCATGCGATAGAAGCACCGGGAAAACTGTGAGCTTCTGCAAATATTGATAAGATTCATTTACACAATGATTTGTGTTTTTTCTCTCATTTTTATTTTCTCCTGCGGGCCAAATTAAATGCTATAAAGGGTCGGATTTGGCCGGTTTGCATTCGTGTTGTGACCTGTTTGCAGGTTTTCGCAACGGAAGTGTTTCCGATGGACCGGTATTACAGACGGACACGTTTCTGGCAGATGTTTTTAACCCACCAGAACAGTTAAGAACAAGAAGAAGACATCGAAACGCGTATGAAAGTAAGTGAAAGTTGATTAGGACACTCTTATATTTTTCATATCAGGCTATCATATCATAATACCCGTCCGTTTGTAATACCGGTCCGTCGGAAACACTTCCGTTGTGGCCGGTTTGCATTCGTGTTGTGACCTGTTTGCATTTGTGTTCGTTTCTGTAAATGCAATCACCTGACACTTCCCGGCCACCGTAGATTTGGCCCCAGCCCATGCTTTTGACACAAGATTCACTAGCTCAGATATTTTATACTGTTTTTATTTATTTTCTTTTTATCTTTCCACTGCATTTTATTTCAACTACATTTATGTTTGAGAAAGTAAAATTATAGAATACAGTTAAGATTATCGAAAAAATAATATTTCAAATATACATGTTTAATCAGTAATATTTTTTATCAATTCCTAAACATTTTAGGTGACCCTATTTAAATCCCAGGCGACCCCACTTTGAAAAGCACTGAAATACGGTAAGTAATAAAAAATATGTATGATTTTGTGCTGATATCTTATGGGATTGATATCCGTCAATACTCGAGGCACCAATATCGGTATCGTATCAAAAGTAGTATCGAACATCTTAACACCAACACTTCTGACATTTATTACAAAATAAAAAATACACATGACATGAAAGCTTTTTCAGATTTTATTGAATTCTTAATGAATGATTTACTAAAAGGACAAAGAACACTTTTACCACCAATCAGCATCAACAAATACTGAATTACAGCAACACATTTTATATACTTATGTCACTCAAAACCTAACATGAACAGATGGGTTACATCCATTACGTCGTAAAACTGAGAGAAACGTCTCTCAAACACAATATGGAAATGCAGATTTAAAAAATGACTTGTTATATAATGAGTTATTCTTTGGGCTGGCTGATTTTACGTTTTTTCTTGGGTGCTGGGAGAGATGCGGGCGTTTCTTGACTGTTGAGAATCTCATACTGGGAAGTCTGAAGAAGCATAGAACACAAAGCCATGCTGTTCACATCCAGTGAGGCTAATAACGGACATCCCACTCACATACTAAACAGGATCTGTTTCTGCTGACTCATCTGTGACAGAACGAGGCTCCTACTCATTTTCCTCAACTGTTTATATCACATCTTATATATGTCTAAAGGTTTATGCACCAATCCAACATAACACGATAATCACTGACAGGTGAAGAGAATAACTGTGATTAGGCCTTTATTAAAGCACCTGTTAGATGGTACAATGTATTAGCTCATATTTATCAGAATCAGACATACTTTATTTATCCCAGGGGGAAATAGTTAAGCTCTGCAGGATCTTAAATTCACTTTACATTAATTTTTTTGATTTTGTAGCCAATTTATATGAGATTTTGGTTAGATTTTGTGGAATAATTTTAAAAAATTGCAGGATTTTTGAAGAATTGAGAGTTCTTTTCACAATTTCAGATTAAAAATTACTATGATCATGTGACATAAGGATGGGGGAAAAGTGAGTCCAGCTAATATTGTGTTTTATCAAATTTGTTATTTTGGAGAAATCCAGATTAGATATTTACAACTGAATTAGCTGGTAATTTACACAATATTTGATGGTTTCTATGACTTTTTTGCTTTCTGCTGCGGGTCATACTAGATGCTCTAAAGCAGGGGTTCTCAACCCGTCTCACCCTGGGACCCACATTTTGTATTCAACCAACCAAATGTAGTTTTTTTTTCAAAGATAGCTGTTGAAAACACGCATATATAATCTTTTTTAAAACCTAAATCTATATATTTTGCTGTGCAACATGCTTTTCACAGCATGCCTGTCAAAAGAAAAGTTTCTTTCAAAATAAAAGACATGTCCAACATGACAGACATTAAGTATTTTTTAAATTTTTTTTTGGCCAGCTTTCGACGACCCACCCAGTGCAGGCCCACGACCAACTTTAGGGTCCCGACCCACCAGTTGAGAATCGCTGCTCTAAAGGGCCGGATTTGGCCCCCGGGCCTTGAGTTTGACACAGGTGTTTTAAAGGAAAATAAATGTTTCATACCGTTTTCTCCTTCATGGTTCTTGGATTGTCTTTCTTCCTGTTTTTGTATGCATCCTATTAAAAACACACACACACACACACACATGCACACACACCTGTCAAACTTAGGGAGGAGCTGTAAAATCATACATGTAATTTACTAAATCAACTCAGTTTACCTAAGTGACACTGAGGACCACATTGCAATTTATCAACACGAGGTTTGACTCTCTTTTCACAAAAACAGGTGAACATAAGAGCAGATAATAGTGAGAGGGAACTAAGGATCGGTTACGCTTAATGAGCTAATAATGGTTTACAATGGACCGACCGTGGTTGAGTTGATGAGTCGTCCACTTCTGGTTCTCATCGCCCCCGCGTCCATGTCGGAGGTCTTCTTCATCAGAGGGTTTATCTGATGGGGGGTTGGGGGGAGACACAGATGGTCAGTACTCAAGCCACCATTAGGCACACTCAAGTGGCCTTTTGGTCTTTGTAAACACAAAGCCTGCAGCCTGGAGCCAAGAAGCTTTTTTGAACTCCTAAAAGGTCTTAAAACCTCTTTTTGTCTCAATTACAAACGACGATGGTGAGGTTTTGTGCAGAAAATGACACGCCAGGTCAGAAAAGCTGCTCGTTTTCAGTACAATACTACATTTAATCACCTTGATGCTTAATGGGACAACCTTACATTTTTTAAATAAAAAAAGTTTTGTTTTTTTAATTACATCTTTATTTCAATTTCCCTCAAAAACTTGTGAAACAACAACATTGTGGTTTTTGCCCTATAGGCTGACACTTGCTTTCCCCGGACTAACACGTGACTTCCATAATAACATTAGGTGCCAAACATTTCCCCTGGAGCAATTTCAAATCATGCCAGCAAGTTCATTTTGAAGGCTTTCTTGAAATTTCCAGGTCAATTTCCTAAAAAAAAATGTCTGAATAAATTAAATCTTAAGCAAATTGAAATATTATTGCTTAAATCTTTTTTTTTTTTTAATTATTATTGATTTTTGTCATCTGACTAAAAGACGTTTTATTGTTAAGCCTATGATTGCACAAGCTGACGTTACAAAACAAATCATCTCTGGCAATAATTGGACCACTTTTCAATAAAACAACTACATCTTACAAAAGGCAAAAATACCACAGAATGAGGTAGAAAAACTTAGGGAGAAAAAGTGATAAAACTATACTATACTATACTATACTATACTATACTATACTATACTATACTATACTATACTATACTATACTATAGTAGAAATACTAATATTCTACTGCTGTGTTGAAGTGACTGCATAAGCTACAAATCAAACTCTTAATCCAGTGTTTTTCAACCTTGGGGTCGGGATCCCATGTGGGGTCGCCTGAAATGTCTAGTAATTGGTAAGACGAAGAAAAAAAAAAAAAGTAAAATAAATATATTTCAATAAATACTGTATCAAACAACTGTTTCCTATACTTAAACTCTCCCAAATAAAAATATTTGAGG
Source organism: Gouania willdenowi (assembly GCF_900634775.1). Classification (NCBI taxonomy): domain Eukaryota; kingdom Metazoa; phylum Chordata; class Actinopteri; order Blenniiformes; family Gobiesocidae; genus Gouania; species Gouania willdenowi. The sequence goes on from NC_041059.1 coordinate 9,309,946, forward strand.
TGGTGCATTTTGTCACTCGCCACTTTCTGATCCTGACTTCTCTCTATTTGTAAAACACTTAAATAAACATGTTAAAAAACTAATTCTAGTTTGGTTTTGGAAAAAAAAAAAAAAAAAAAAAATATATATATATATATATATATATACATATATAACTCTTGCTAAATTGTACTTTTGAAAAAAAAAAATCTATCAAGCCTAGCTATATATTTTTAATGAATCGGATTATAACTTTGTTGTTAAATTTTATACATAAGGAAATCAGTAACATTAGATTTTCTGTTATCTTTCTGTCCATTTTGAAAAATAATGTCAGGATTTATGCTGTTATACAATATCTTTACTATACAGTAGCACAAATAGAGGAAACATTTATCTGCACATACCGTATTTCTGTGTGTAATTTTAAACTCAATTACTAAACTAAAAACTGCGATAATATTTCCACAGCCCATACTTGACTGCACTAATGTAGAGGCCATCTGTGTTGTTCCTCCTCATTATAAGCATTAGTTTGAGTTGCGATGATCAAAGTCACACTTACTTCTGATGTTTGCTGTTCACTGACATCCATCTGCTCACAGCAGCTTATCTGGATTTCTTCAAATCGAGAAAGAATAGAAACTGATCTCCACGCTTCAGACGTGTCAAAAAAAGTCATGCAGATATATTTGTGAAAACATATTTGGTTTCTTCATTCCTTAAAATATCATTAAATGGTAAAAATGTGTTATCAATAATAGGTTTTGCTATGAAAATGTGCTTATAAAACATTTCCCATCTATGAACATGTCACAAAATAAGCCTGAGACGACCCTTTGCCTTGTTTACCAGTGTTTTCCAGCTCTGTCTCCTCATTGTCCAAGTGTTCTTCAGCTGCACGACTCTAAAGGTCATAATATTGTATCAGAGCTCCACAATTAAAGAAATGTCAACACACACACAGAGATCGCACTAAAAACAAACTCCTGATAACATATAAAACCTCACATTTCTTTTGACCTGGACCATTATTTCTACTTAATAAATTGAGATTTGAGGGTTAAAGCAGATTCTTAATTTCACTTTAGGTGAATAGTAAATGTCACACAAATATGGCAGAAAAAAAGAAGAAAAAGTCCACAAAATAACCCAGAAACATACAAAATTACAGACAAATACACAAAAAAGACAAAATACATCAAATGAATTGACAAACACACAAGAGGACACCAAAATAAATCATTTAAACTATACAAAAGGGCAATAAAAATACAATATGACTCCAAAAACACACGATATGACTTATAAAACACACAACAAGAATACACAGAATGACAAAATATACAAAGCTACAAAAAGGACTTCAAAAACACACACAATAACAACAAAATGACTTATAAAGCACAAAACACTGTACTGAATGACAGAAATATATACAAAAATACACAAATTTACTCCAAAAACACACACGACGACTACAAATAAACAACTGAAAAACACACAAAACACCAACAAAAACACATAAAAAGGATTCATCACACAAACCTAAAATATACAGAAAGAAATAAAAATATGCCAAATGATAAACCAAAAATACACAAAATGAGTCCAAAAACACTTAAAACAACAACAATAAAAGACATTTTTTTTTGTTCCTAATGCTCAATTTGGTCATTATTTTAAACACTGACATTAAATCAGACAAAGTGGCCCTTGGATCACACAATCACATTTTTGTGGCCCCTGCTGAGATAATCATAGATAATTACATAGCATTGTTAGACGTCACTTTCTTATTATCTAACACCAAAAAAACAAACTAAAAAATGAAGAAAACAAATTTGAATAATTCCATTTTTTTTTGCTGACCTGTGCGATAACGTCCTCGTCCCCCAACTTCAGGACCCACTTCTGCTCCACGTTAACACTGTTCTCCACCTGCACACACACAGCAGATGGCCTGTGACCAACAGCCTTTCACTGACGACGGTGACAGTTGAAATAAAAGCTTTTCGTTTAATCGGCGCTGACTCGGCTTCTTTCTCCATCTGCTCGTCTCCTCACCTGCTCCAGTCTGTGTCTCTCTGTGGTCATGTCCAGCTTCAACATGTGGAAAGGTGTGATCACCTCTCCCATGGCCAGTTTCACAGGCTCCAACTCAAACTCTATGCTCTCACGCTCGGCCTCTTTAAAACCTGGTGGTTGGTACTCCTGAGGAGTCACTGAATAAGGAAGAGAAAGGAGAACAAGTTGGACCAAAGAAATGAAAATATATTGACATTGTCCCAGTGGTATGGACGTCATGTACATCTCCTGATCAATAAAGCACCTGATCTTACATAAAGCTATTGATGCAAAGCATGTCTGCTCATGTAAACGGGACCTTTGAGAAGTGCTTTTAAAATCAACGCCATGATTAGTTTGTCAATCATCTGTAAAATAAAGGCTGAAGCCCTTCAGAGGAATGATGAAATCCTGTCTTATCTCAAGGAAAATTAGGGCAAGACGACCACAGCAACAACATTTAACAAATGTGTGCAAGAAACATGAAATAAAAGCACATTAGAGCTGCTGAAATTATATAGTGAAACATTTTTCATGCTTTGAACAAGTATGCATATATGATTGTGGTGTGTACATTGGTTATAGTTTTATTTAGGTGCACAACACAGTACTTATATAAAAAATAGATTTAATTATTTACATTATATTTATATATACTATAAAATATGTTCTTTTTTTCCTTTGTATGTGTTTGCATTGTGTCATGTCTGAAACAAATGATTAAAATGCACTAGTGCACTACAGCGTGGCTGTTTAAAGCTCCCCCTCATGGAAAATGGGTCAAACTGCAGATTTCGTTTCATTTATTAGCTATAAAAACAGAGATTTTTGCACCAAACTCTAGATTTAAAGCTAATTTCCATTCCTATCTTAGATTAAAATAGGTTTTAATAGGTCATAGATTACAATATGAGGTACATTATGTGCACTCTTCATGCTGTAGTGTTACAATGCCATATACATTATACTTTCCTGAAGTTATCGGTATTACAAGAACATACATTTCACACCTTTGATAGACGATACCACTTAAATAATGAACTTTTGCCTAAACATTTTCTATCTACCCTGTATGTTCCTTTTTTTTAATTGGATTAAGCAGGCACGAGTGCAGGAAGTGGGAATGGGCTGTAGGGGTGAGTATTGGCAAGGATGTTGCAATACGATACATATCACGATACTTGGGTCATGATACAATATCACAATATATTGTGATATGTTACCCAGTTAATATCAAAATGAAACGTGGAGATGAAAAATGAAGTTGCTGTATATGTTCATCAGAAGATATTAATTCCGAGGACAAATTGAGTCAAATTTGCTTCAAAACATCCTATTCAATGTTTATTATTAGTGTTTTTGCACATTTTCACTGAAAAAAAAAGAAAATGCAGTGATACACACTGTCATCATAAAATAAAGAGCAACAAGTAAACCATGACAACATATTAATGACGGCATTGTAATAACTGTGAGTGAGAACATTAAGGATAAATCACCCTAAGTTACTGACAATGCACAAAAATAAAAATAAAAAATGTATCCTATTGTGTCAGTTTAAACACTGATCTGAACAGATTATATGAAAATAAAATAATATATATAATTTTATATATATATATATATTTTTTATCGAGTTAAAAAAAAAAAGAAAAAAAGAAATTGATTTAAAATCGGCACCAAAAAAATTGCGATATATCGTGAAATCGATTTTTTTTTCACACCCCTAATGGTCAGGGGCAGAATCACAGTGTTGGGAACCACTGATATAAAATAGATGTTTATTATGAGCTCTTATTGTATGATAAGGTTCCTAAATTTGACAATTATGTTGGAAGACATGGAACAAGGAGAATGGAATGAAGACATGGAGCAAATGGCAACATTTATTCTTAAAGATTGGATTAAAAATTTAAACAAACAATATTAAGCACTGATATGCCACTATAAGGATTAAGCTGTGTTGTGTTGACGTATAATGCAGCTTGGCTGGGTGCCTCCTCCTACCGTCCTCATAATAAGAAAGCTTCATGTTGACGCAGACGTTCTCTGGCAGAGGACCCAGGTTCTGCATCAGAGTGTAGAGCTTCCTCACCAGCAGGATACTGGCCTTCTTTGTGTTGCCACACGACATTTTCATTTGGCTGCTGATGAAAAACACATGGCTTTCAACACAAACGACCTGCTGACTTTTAGACTAGAGTCCTTTAAAACATGTAATAACTACTACATTAAATAAATACATTCACTTTTTCCATTCAGGCTAGAGAAAGGAAAAATAACACACCAGTTATAACTTATCTTATTACATTCAATGTTGATTATTGTTTATATGAATATTGTTGGCAGGGAGATGTCTGTTACCTGTGCGTGTGTGATATGTGTGATGATTATTTTCCCCCCTTTGAGGATGATAAAAGTAATAACAAAATAAACCCTTACATGTAAGCTGTTTGATTAGAGTATTTTTTGACATTATGAATTTATTCCAAAATAACATATGGATAAAAATGATGATAAAAATTAAAATTATATGTATATATATATATATATATATATACAGTATATATAATTTTTTAATGTAGATGCACTAGATGAAGTGTTTGACAGCATGTGCAGACAAGGTAAAAAAAGAAAGAAAAAAGGAATTAAAGAAAAGAACAAATAAAGGAAAAAATTTAAATAAACTTTAAGATATTTAAATAAACCATTCAAACATGCAGAAATTCATACCTGAAAAAAAAAGATGTGTGCAAATACATAAACTTTGGTTTAAGTGTTAAGCGTTAACATTCAAACTTTGAAGGCAAGAAGTTAATTTAAATTTAATTTAATGGTGTAATTCTGAGTCAGCTAAGAAGGATAAAAAATATGTACCTTTCAAAATCCATGTGAGCCCCTTCTGAAGTGTACTGGATCTTGAACTGATAAAACTCAGTCACTTTCTGAAAGAAAGACATAGAATGTTGATAGAAATCCCAATGCGGTTTCTCTGTGTGACTAAAAAACACCTAAGATTACCTCAGGGTTGCCAGGATCCGTATAAATCTATGGAAAGGTCAAATACACATTGGCAATATATTAACAATTGTCAATATGATTGAACCTTGTAGAGATTAGCAAACAGTGTGAAAATGACTAAGAAAACCAAGTCAATAGGTCAAAGTTTGGGATGACACTCACAGACATAACAACTGTCCGCAGCTATAGGAGGAGAGAAAACCAAACAACAGTTTACAGCACACCTGACCACACATGGTTCTAACTCACTAAGATATATTTGCTTTGCCTTAATCCTAAAATATATAGTGCGTGGACACATTTCAAACTGGCAGAAAACACTTCATGCGACACGACTTACATATTTCTTCTGGATTGCATCAAAGCATCCCTGCATCCTGGAAGATTTTAATCAAAGTAAAGAAGAAATAAAACAAAGCAATTAAACAATAGAATACGTCTGACATGTTTTACATGCTGCGATTAATAAACTGTGGTACACTTGAGTCTTCATCCTATTCGCACTACTATCCTATGCTAGTGTTTATTTTTATTCTTATACTGTGTTGCTGCAAATGTGAATTTCCCCTCTGGGGATCAATAAATATGTATTACATTCTATTCTATTGCTGTTCAGTACCAAATAGATTATTTATTCATTTTTATTTTTTGTTATTTAGGAAAAAAAAAGAAAAAAAAGCATCAAATATAATAGATTAAGAGCTGGGAAAGTGTGTGTCTTGTTAAAAGCATAAAAGCAGAGAACAGTGTTTTCAAAACTTTTCTGTCATGTGTAACCCCCCCACCCATCACTTAATTACCCCTGGTTGGGAACCACTGGCCTAAAACCAGCCCACACTAAATGTGTTGCATAATTAAACTTATGCAATTTAAGTTGCATACGTTTCATTATGCAACTTGTGCACAATTAAAATGATATTTTGAACGTGGCTGAATTTGCAACTGTATATTGACACATATACTATATATATATATATATATATATATATATATATATATATATATATATATATATATATATATATATATAAAGGCAAAAAAGTTTTAACATTGTTGGTTCTGCATCTTGTTACATTATTTGATGAGTTATTACATTTTGGGTTTTATTAAAAAGAAATTTAATAACAATTCAGGTCTTGTTATACATTCCGGGTCATTGTTACGAATCGCGCTCTAACGTGCCATAAACTGTAAAATCAGTTGACATTGGCACTTATTCTGTTGCTTGAGACAACACGTTAAAAATAAATGTGGCTCTTTTTCCGTAGCTGAAGATGCATGTGGTCTCAAATTATGTTGGACGGAAGGAATCTATGCATATATCAGTGTTGGTTAATATCGTAAATCAAATCTTGGACAATATTGGCGTATTGCATATAAAAGCTAATATTGAACATATCTGATTTAAAATGACTTCTGTTTTGAAATTCACAGGGTAATCATGTTGGATATTATATTACTAAAAGGAATTTGGATTATTATTTTTTTTTTTTTCTTTTTAGACCTTTTTCATCTTCCAACAGCCTAATGACGTGAGAAATCACTTTAGAGCTCCCATGACAGCCACAATTTTCACCATAACAAATCACTATGATATCATCCGTACCATTGGAGAATTTGAACAGCCCCAGGACAGCTGTGATCACCAATAAGGATCATCACTTGCTGATCTGTGGGATAAAACAATAAGAGGCGTCCATCACTGTTGTAAAAGTGTCATTATAAAACAATATAAAGGGAGTGGTATAGTCTTAGACTAAAAGGTTTCATGTGTAATCGAACCTTCGACATATTTCTTCCCGTAAGCCTTTTCAGGAAAGATCCCCCTGAGGTAAGTGATGCCAGACACAGCAATGGCCAGAAGTCGTTTTATAACCACCAAGGACTGCTGCTCTGTAACCACCTGGTTAGGTGACAGCTGCGTGTCCTGAAAAATAAGTAGAACAATGACTAGTTGACAGCAAACAGCTTTTCAACCTTTATACTTGAAAAGGAAGTAAGAAAAAAAAAAATCTAAATATTCTCCTTTTGTTTGTGAGTCAAAGTGTGAGACTGGGTCAGTGTTTCACTATAGCAGCAGTTCTTTGTTTTTTTCTTTCCAGATTTCAATAGAAAAAAAGTAGGTGTATGATGTCTCTATTATTTGAATAAATCCACGTCAAATCTTACAGGAGGATCTGATGGTGAAATTAAGACTTTAGGCCAAAAATGGGGAAGTTTTATGACAGGGGGGGCCACACAAAAATGTCAACACTATTAACATTCATGTCAGAATTTAGAATCATGACCATTCTGGGCATTAATATGAGAAAGATGAATGTTTTTTTTTTTTTTTTCATTATTTTGTCTTGTATTTTCATTGTCATCATGTGTCATTTTGTGTTTTTTTGTTTGTATTTTGTCAATTCTTCCATATTTGTGTGTGTTGCTTTGTCTGTTTTTGGAGGCCATTCATGTATTTTTGTTGTCATTTTGTCTTTTTGGAGTAATTTTTTATTTTTATTGTGTTTTTTTTTTTTTTTTTCTCACATTCCGTTCATTTTTTGAGTCAATTTGTGTTTTTTGTTGTTGTTGTTGTTGTTATTGTGTATTTTAGGGGTCATTTTTGTCATTTTGTATATTTGTCTATCTGTCAAATGTGTTTTTGAAGTGTATTTTTTCTATTGTGAGTTATTGTTTGTGTTTACTTTGGGGGATGAACAAAATGATAATCTATGCGTGAGTAATAAGTCCAGTGATATAATGTCCTAACATAAGGAATAGTGAATGCTGCTCATTTATCTCAGCAGGGATTTGCTACTGTGAATTGACAGTTAGCATTGCAGTGCTAATGTATGATTTTACCTGTGAAGTCCTCAGCTGTTGAGCACAAGCCATTGCTCTCAAAGGGGAAAAGAAGGAGCCTTTTGAAAAAAAATCAATAGAACAGTAAGACATGTTCCTTAAATGAGTAAAAACAAATGATCACGTATTAAATTTAAATTTCCAGCTAATTCCATATCACATTTTTTTTTTTAGCTGTAAACTCTGTCATGTACTCACTTTAGCTATTAAAACTACAATTGGTTTAAACCTGGATAGATGGCATTACCACGTTTTAAAGCGAGATAGGCCTATTTAATCAAAGTTTGAACACGTATTGTCTGTTAAAAACATATTTTAAACTAACCTTTTTGATTGTCTTGTCTTCCCGCTAATTGTTTGATTGACGGGGATTAATAGCGTATTGAAGCAACCAATCAAAACTGCAGTGGGCGGTTCCCAAATATGCAGGAAATAAAGAAATATTACTCCGATTTAGAGTTTAGCGTTTACTAATTGTATATTTTGGTGTAGTTTTAAGGATAAATTATTTAAATGTATTCTTAGTAAAAACAATTGCCAGTTTTAAGAAGTACTATTTGAGATTTTGGTTGTTGTGTACGTTGTGTCACAGCAGCTCCCCCATCGCTCCTCATTCTGAACGCTCATTGGACCAAGTGTCTGTCAATCACAACCAGATACGGAAATGACGAATTCTCATTGGTTACTGTATAAGTCAATCAAATTCCTTTCCTCCCCCGCCCTCCCAGTGGTGACGTCACGTGTCGTTACGCCATTTCTGTTGGAGAGCGATCGTGTTTGGTTAACCAGGACCAGGCTCACATCAGGTGCCCCAAACGGTAGCGCACACGGCCCGTTCAGCTGTCTGGCAAGTGGGGACATCTTGCTCGTTCAGCATATCTCAAACCATGTCGTCAGAAACTCCGGAGTCGGACATTCAGGGGGACTACGAGGCTGAAAAACAGGTGGGTTTTTCTCCTGTGAGTGCTGCTAGCTTCATGCACAGCTTCGGGGTAAAGGGTTAAATAAGAGTTGGCAGCGTGTTAGTGGCTGCACCAAAACACGACTCAGCTCGGTCAGCTGGTTGTAGCTGGAGCTGTGGTTGTCAACCGTGTGTGAGCTGTCTTGTGTCCTCGGTTTGTGTCATTGGCTGGCGACACCACCACCACCACCATCATCATCATCATCATCATCATCATCATCACCACCACCACCACCACCGCAGCTCAGGCCTCAGTGATCTGCGTGGAGCCCGGATCGTGCCACTGAGGGCCTGCAGCGACCAGATAAACATACGTCTTTATGCTCTCTACACCTATTTAAAAACCAGTTTTTAAACTGGTTTTTAAGCAAAATTATATGCTTATAATTTTGCTTTTTTGCACCTGTTTTTAGCAGTGCCCACTACAACATACAGACACATGTATTTGACATTTAGATAAAGCAGCTTTCAATTGTTGAAGACCATTTCCTGTCAGAAAAAAACAAAACTGTGAAAAATGAAATAGTAATAAATATCAAATGATAGTTATAAGCTGATACTGTACATTTTATAACTTTAACATGACTGTGTGTGTGCGTGTCGTGTTAAAATGTAAAAATATATATGACAAAAGTAGGATTCAAACCCACTTTAGCAGAAGGAAGGATCCTTGAGTGCGTCGCTTTTGTCTATTTTTTTTTATATTATTATTATCATATTTTATTTTCTGATTCAGAGATACTATTTAGAATTTTAATTTTTTTTTTTTTTTTTTTTTTTTTTTTGCTGGTGGGAATTCAATTGAATTCCACTTTATTTAAATAGCCCAAATCACAATAAAGTCATCTCAAAACGCTTAACAAAAAACCAAAAACAAAAAAATAGTCCATAGTAAGAAAAAAAAAAAAAAAAACACCAAGATCCACATGAATATGCTTTTATATTAAATGGACCCATTATTTAAAAGTTGGTTTTTTTTTTGTTTTTTTTGTTTGCTAGTTACAGGTTCTGGTTGTAATTAAAGTTAGATTATTTAGATTAAATTTAAAACTAGGAGTGTTCAATATTATGTTCAACACTAAATTTTGCTTAACAGTAATACCATATATTGATTAATATACACAGATCCCCTCCCCACCAACTTAATTTGAAGTCACAATATTTATCTCTGTTTATAGCCATTAAATAACTACTTCATTTCAGACCACAGTTCATGTGGTTCCACACTGGATTTATTCAACACATAAACAAGAAATAAGAAAACTACTTCAACGTTCAATATTTGATTTAAATATGTTGTCCCAAAAAACAATCCATATTGTTTTTTTCAATATCAGAAGATAAGCAGATGGCGATGTCAACCATTATCACATTTTATGGCTAATACTGGCTAATATCTCTCAGGTCTTTTTTTAAACACATGCAGCTAGATAATTAGACAGTAGTTAATCAGAATAAACAGCAACCTGATTATAATTGCATCCTGTAGCCACACTTTTGTGATTCATTGCTGCCATTTATAGAAAATAACCCCATTTGATTGTTCAGTCATAATGAATCCCAGAAAAATAATGATGCAGTTTGAATCATCTTGATCTGATTGACTCACATATTTTTAGGTGAAGAAATGTGATTTAGATCTACATATTTTGTTGAGAAGATCAAAACATTAAATAAACCAAACCACCATAAGAAAAGAAAACCAATGCACATGAAGGACATGCAAATTCTGCATTTATACAAACTAAAGCACAATGTGACCTGTGTTTTCTTTGTCAATTTTTTACCCAAAGTTAGACCTTACACCATGGAGGATTCCATTAAATTTTGGAGGGAATCCGGTTCCAGATGCCGATTCTGGATCAGTTGGGAAAAAAAGAAAAATCCTTGTTTCTCATCATTGGTGAAAATGCAAAAATTCTTATCTTCAAAATTGACCGATATTTATGAAATTTGACTCGTATGTTGCGTCCATTCCACAATTACCGCACCAAGATTCACCTGGATCAGATCAGGCCCATACATTTGGACCTAATGTATTGTTATTAATGGGAGTATTTGTTTCTTCCAGGCCTTTAAAATGTGAATGATCATGGTACCGTGATCAGGATCATAGATCCAGATAACTACTGATATTTGGAGCAGGTTTGCTCTTGTGCTTTTGTTTTATTATTAGTTTTTTGCTAAAGACATAAACATTGCATGCATTTATTTAGCATCAGTGCACAGTACCCTCCTCTACCAAATGTATTTCTCTAACAAGTGACACTGTAGTCAAAGTCATGTCTTTCTACTCTTAAAGCCCCAGTGCCCTTTTTTTTGGTTCTTTTTGTAAATTTTTTTTGCAAGTTATTATAGTGGCTTGGTCTGCTATGGGAGAAGCAGTTCCTCAGACCAAAAGGTTAGAAAAGCAAACTTCATTTAGAATTAATAAAGTAGAAATATATATCCACAAGCAAAGTCTGTAGTAAGTGGTCAGCATAAATCCTGGCTACACCTTAACTTATTAAGTGTTTAAGTAAGACAGTAAGAATAGTTTGCATAGTGTTTACTAGGGATTCACCGAATATTTTCGATAACTGAATGTATTCGGGCGAATATTGCAAAAAAAAAAAGCAAAGCAACACCCTTTTTATCATTGCACTTCTAAATAAGAAGGTAAACAGTAGCGCTCTGGTGTTAGTTGCGGTGTAAATGGATAAGAAAGACACAATTGAAAGCTCTGAAGCTGCATGTGCCTCCGTGCGCATGCCTCTGCTACAGGAGAACAACACTCACGGACACGGAGGCACGGTTAGCTTAGCATTTCGACAGTAGTACACAAAAAAAGAGCGCAAAGGATCGCAATTTATTTCCTATAACGTGTAAATAAGTCCTGGTGGAGCTGCAAACAACACACTACCGTATTCACCATAAGAAACCACCACACCACTGAGTATGCAGCATTTAAAGCTAGAAATAAAGCTAAGCTAGCGCGGCAAAGAGCCATTGGGTTACTGCTCGGTGTGTGTACACAAGGTGGTGAGCTACACAGGTGGCCACAATATCTAGCTCGCAGCAACTGGGATGATACGTGTCAGACCAGTTTAGCCAGTATTTGTCACTGGCAGCAGCAATATATTTGCATTGTGAAATCTTTATTGTTCCCTCGGGCAGATGCAACCTTTTGTTGCAAGTATTTGGAAAGTACCGTGACGAGTCAATACTTTATAGATGGTGAACTTATGATATCTTAGTGCAGTAATTGATTGTTCATACAGTAAGTTAACTCTTTTTTTGCAACTGCATTGATTTTGAGAACCAGATAAAGTCATGGACCACAAGGACAAGCATGGGCAAGAGAACTATTTTGGTTTCCTGAGAAACAAGATCAGTGTTTGCCAAACATGTGCAAATTCCAGTCGCACAGAGTTGTAAACTGTTGCATTGGTTGGTTAACTGTATGTTTCTCAAATAAAACTGCTCTGTTTCTAATCTAGGTCTAGGCTAGGGCTGAACTGTTAATTACATTTGCGATATTATCACAATGTTATAAAATGCAATATTCTAATTGCAAAGGCTGCAATTTTTATTTTTTAAAATTTTTTTTGTCTTGTCTTGTACTGTCCTATTAAGTTCAGAGTGTTTAAGAAGTGCAGTCCACATGTTTACATATTTCATGAAACGTGAAGTTGGATATGTTGAAGTAAATCTGTGCTTTAAATTATTTAAAGTTTAAATAAATCTGAAATTGTTTATTATGAAACAGACTGATAGACTGATTTATTGCTTGTGTTCCATGAAAAATACATGACAAGAGGCCCTTGAAAAAATAATTGCATATTAAATCGCAATATTGTGGGGAAAAAAAACGCAATTAGAATATTTTCCAAAATCGTTCAGCCCTAGTTTACGCTACATACAGGTAACTGACGTGACGTGATGTGTGTTTTTTTAAAAAAATTTTTAGGCAGTTACATTTAAGTGTGTTCGACAATCAGCGAACATGTCTGTGGATATGAAAACCAGGTGTTTTCAGTTGTATTCTTCGTGGTATTTGCAGGATTCTCAGGAGAAAAATGCCAGCACCATGAAAGTCGAAGAAGCCAAGCTGAAGGCCAAGTACCCTGGTTTGGGCCAGAAACCTGGGGGCTCAGATCTCCTGATGAAGAGACTAACAAGAGGGGTAAGTGACTATGTCTCCATCACAGCCTTTACCCTTAGTAAAGCACAAATACATGTGTCAAAGTATGCTAAAAAAGCGTCTTGCGTACATCACCTGTTTTTAATATTTGTTAAATATTTTTTATTTGTTGTCGTTCTACCTCACCTTTGTTAATTTCAATAATTATTATTATTTTTTTAAATTGAGACTCGTACCATTTGTTATAATCATTGTCATTTTTATGATGTAAATTGAGGGAGCAAAAGTAGTATTAGCTCCAAATATCGGCCCAAGAAAATCGGCAGTCTGTATTGGTCATCAGCTAAGGCTGATGGAAAAAAATCGGTATTGGCCCTAAAAAATCCATATCGATCGATCCCTACATGTAAAACCTTTAATTCCCGCCAACTGGTGAGTCACCCTCACTTTTTGCATGAAATCTAGTGTCATGCTTCTGTCGTGGCATGGCACCAGTTAAACTAATACAGAAAAAGCTAAATGTGTCTTTGTACCAGTGCCTTTTTGGATTTGAATGAGGTCATAATAATCTGAACCACTTCTTTATCACAACACAATAACAACACACTTCAGACGAAGCTTTGCATGTGTTTTCAACATGTAGCTATAACCAATAGCCTGTGAATTTAATTGGGATTGTGGGTGATGACGTTGACGCAAAATGTGCACGCTGATGCGCTGTCTGACCAAAACAAAGATGGCGGCGCCGGAGAATAACTAACGCAAGTGGCTCCTCCGTGTTTGCAAGGCAGTGGAGACACGCACTGGTTTTTTGAAGGTAGATGTTCCCCTTAACTCTCGTCCTTTATTTGATGGCAGCGCGTCGACACGACAAGGAGGAAACACCCGCCATGACATCAGCGGCAGCAGCACGCGCACACACGCGATGAGAGAACACATTCACATACCACTGTGATACCCTAGTAGTCCGTCCTGATTTGTAAATTAAACACAATGCATGTTTGCTGTACACACGTGCATCTATTGGAGTTTTTCCTTTGCAGTCTGACCTTTTACACACACACACACACACACACACACACACACACACACACGAGTATGAGCATGTTAAGAGTCTTACATGCACTCCCGTTTACTTTCGCTTTTGCAGTGGACACTTCTGTCCGTTTCAGAACACGCGTGTGTGTGTGTGTGCACTCCACCTCCACTGTCCACCTGTCAATATGAACTATAACGTTTATTTTGCCAATCATTCAAAACGGCATACAGCTTATAATCGATCTGCTACGGTCATTTTCTCACACACACACACACACACACACACACACACACACACACACACACACACACACACACACACACTTCTTAAGGTAAAAGGAAAGTTTATTTTAAAGATACCTCTGACTCTGAATACATTATTTTGTTCTTTTATATTCTAACTTGAACTTTATTTTGGAATTGGAGTTGAAGAGCAATAAACAATATGTATAAATCAGTTTTAGTAAATTAATGGGGAGATAATTGATAATCAAATCGAACTGGAAAAATGAATCATTAGATTAATTGATTCATCGAAAAAAGTAATCGTTTAAAAAATTATCATTTATCCCAGCCCTATTTTAGTCACTCATTTTCCGATGAAAAATGGCTTGTAAACATTTGATATTATCCCAAAACATGCATGTGAGATGATTTTGTGTCATGTTGGGGCCCATTTTTAAATAAAGAGAAAATATTTAGTAATATTAATTTAATAAGGGTCAGATTGCTTACTCAGTTTCAGAATGATGGTTCTGTTTTTTTCCATCCGTTCTCTGCAATGATGGAAAATGTAAAGCCCTAAAACAAAATGGCCAGTGAGCGTTAATTAGAATTTGTAGTTACCAAACTTAAACGGTTGGTTCATCTTGCATTTAATTAAAAGTTACAGCTACAGGTTGGATTGAAGCAGCAGGTGAATGTGCATATAGTGTTTGTTTTACCACTTCTGATGTGGTTAACAACAGTATCTTCTGTCTTCTTTCATCCAGCAAAAGTACTTTGACTCGGGCGACTACAACATGGCCAAGGCTAAAATGAAAAACAAGCAGCTACCCACAGCTGGACCAGTGAAGAACCTGGTGACAGGAGACCACATCCCCACGCCACAGGACCTCCCCCAGAGGAAGTCCTCCTTGGTGACCAGCAAACTAGTCGGCTAGCCCTCTTCCCATGGGACTCCAGCAGATGGCCCCTCGGCCCCTCACACGTGTCTTCAGTATGTCTAACCCCCTCCTCTCGCTTCCCTCTTCATCCCCAGACGGCAGCGGCTCAGACGTATCGGGCAGAGTTGTAAAGGTTGAACTCCCGTGTTCTTGTCTGTAGATGTGGGGCGCTGTGGGAAGTGACGATGGAGGTACAGTCGGCCGTTGTTTTATTGCCTTCACTGCTTTCCCACAATGCACTGCTCTGTCTTGGTTTTCGCTGTTCCAAGATGCTTTACGCTGGGTGTGTTGTCAATCGGGGGGCATAGGATGAGATAATGCACTTTGTATTCTGTATAGTATGTTTTGTTTCTTTCGTACATCTTGAATGACACCAAAATGATGTAATAAAGGTAGGGAGCTGTTTGGTCTTCATTTCCCTCTTCCAATGACTCGGCAGAAAAAAAATAATCAGACTGCTGTGAATAATTGCATATGAACCTAATTAATAAGATAAATAAACGGAGGGCTTGGTCGTTAATGTTTGAGTATAACCTGAGCTCATCTGCCGACATTCAGTAAAAGCAGGAGTTGACACAAATGTTTCTCTTCACACTTCATTAGGAAAAGCTAAGGAAAAAAACATCCAAGAAGTATCCAAAACTTCCTTTTCCCCTTTGCTGTATCGACAATCCATGTTTACTCTGGATAGATCTAAAACTTTAAAAAAAAAAAGTAAATTCTAAGGACCAAAACCAGAGCTGTCAGCATGTGTCCATGTAATGGTAATGCTAAATCAATTTGCATGGGATTATGTTGGAATTTTTTTTTTTTGGGGGGGGCGACTCTTACATCATATCACAAAGCAGTAGAACAGATGAGTAGATGGTTGAGTGCAGTCCAATCTGAGCCTAAATAATGAGTGCCAGGGTCATCCATATATATATATATTGCATTGCTGCCATGTTTAAAATGTAGCAATGGAAGCTACTGTCATTTGCAGATGAATCACATACAGATTTTTAACGTGCGTTATACAGTGCTTTGTATTTTACCATATTTGGTTCAAGAGTTCACATTAGATCCCATTTCTAAGGAGCGCTGCAGACCTCTTGTTGCTATTAAAATTCATCTGCACAGTTGAGGGTTAATAACAGTTGTTAACTGAGAAAGTCACTAACAATACAGACTCTGAATGTGTTCCGTTCACACAAGAAATTAATCTGGCTGCTGACACAAAGACCCAGGGCTCCCCCTCATTGGGAAGTCGACACCTGTACACCCACTGCTCTGTTTGTCATTGAGACAGTAGCTTACAGTATGGGACGGGGGTTGTAGTTGCTTGTAAATGTTGTATGAATGCACCGTTGTAAGTTTTCTTTTCTGGCTTTTGTAAATAGGTTTTTTTTTTTTTTTTTGATTTCTCTCCTTTTCATCTTTTTTTTTTTTTTTTTCACTTCAACTCTACTTCTGTATTTACTGTGTTGCAGAGGCTCTTTGGATTTGTATCATATGAAAATATGTGTAAATGCTGCTGTTTGGGTCAAAAGACAAATGTAGGAGATGACACCCTGTAAAGAACACCCTGTCATTATCAGTGTCTCTTTCACTCATGACACTACTTTTTTCTTTTTTTTTTTTTATATCGAAATGATGTTGCATAATTCTGGTTTCCTACCGCATTAAGACATGCAAAAATTAAACTTGTAAAAGCGTGAATTGTCAGGTTTTATCGCATTCATGGTCCGGCCAAAGTTTAAATGATAAAGTGTAAAAACTGGTGGTGATCGGAAAAAAAAACAGTGTGTTAATACGTAAACAAGTACTTTCTGTATAAAGTGATGGTTTGAAAAGAATATGAAAGTTTGTTCTAACATGTTCAGTAAGTGGGTCACAGGGTGTCTCTTCACTATTATAAATATGTGCCAGAATGTATAAAAAAAAAAAAAAATACAGGTTTTGTGCTCTGAAGTAATTTTTTGCTGCTTTTTCCTGATCTGTGCTCTTATTTTTTGAAACTAAATGTTTTTTTCTCTCCAGCTCTTAATTTGCAAAAATGACCTACTTATATTTCAACCTTGCTCACGAAAACTGCAGGGAAATCAGAGGCACTCATGCTTTCCTAAAAAAACCAACAAAAAAAAAGGTTTACATTATATAGAAGATGTATGGAGAAATGATTTTAAGGTTTCAGAAAGTACCAGGAAATGTAGAATGTTTCTGTTTTGTGGGAGGAGGTGGTGAGAGAACTTTTGTCAGTATTTGAAATAAACTTTTACATTGGTAATATTTTCTGTTTTGATTTTTCTACCATGAGTTATTTCACATTTCTTTTTTTTTTTTTTTTTAATTACAATTAAGTCTACAATAATTCAAGTTCAATTACAACTCAATTACGATTACTGTGACCTGCAATTTTTCTATTTCCAATTATTTTCTACTGAATTTTCTCAATTACTAAAGTTCCATTACATTAATCACAATTACAGAGCCTTCAATAAATAAGCCCATAAAACTTTACCTTCCTTTTGTGTTAGCATATCTTATAGAGCTGGGCAAGATATATTGAGTTTTCTATTGTCAATATGAAAAATTACTATATCGATATAAATATGTTTCGTTTTAAAATACTTGTTTTAATAGTCTGCATGAAAAAGCACAATTAAATGAACTTCTTGATGTTTTCTAATCCAGATCTTCCCCTAATTCAGCAACACTACAGAACTCACTCACAAGTGCTGTCTCTTATCGGCGAAAATCCAAAAGTGGCACATTTTGTGCAACTGTTGGATAATAAATGTGCCTGTGTGGCATTTTGCATTAGCAAATTTAACCCAGAATTATCAAGATTTAAATCGTATGTCACCATTATAACAAAACAATATTGAGATGAGTTTGGGTCCATATCGCCCAGCCCTAATGTCTTATAACAGGTCAGTTTTGACCCACGTCTTAGATCTGCTGTAAAACACACAAAACTAAACATTACTTTAAATACTTTGTTTCTCATCTCTTGGTTATCTTGTTAGGCTTGCTCTTCCATGAAAATATTATTTGTTGTTATTTTTGTGTCTGCAGACCCCTAGATTTCTTTTTTTTTTTTATTTCTTTTTTTTTTTTAATGGTAGATTGATCCTTATTAGAACTGACGGGTAAACTTCATATGAAACATTTCAATTGCAATTGGCAGTTTTTATAAAATTCACATACCAATTACAATTACAAATTAAAATTACATCATATTTGTAATTTTCAATAATGCAATTACCTGTATAATTAGAACTTACCCCCAATGCTGTAAACAGTAAAAAAAAAAAAAAAAAAAAAAAAAATTATAACTTGGTCCAATATTAAAAAAAAAAAAAACTTTCAAATCAAGAATTGAGCCCACAGCACTTCATTACACAAAAGACATATAATTATTGATTTTAGGATTTTGTAAATCGATATATTTAGAATAATTGCCACAATAAATTGGTAATCACATTTTTTTTCTTTACATTTTTTGTAATTATGTTATTGGTCCTTATTGTTGATGTCATGGAAATGAACAAATATCCAGGCACTTGCTTTGATATGTTAACAATATGCAGACTTAGAATCAGTACTTTATTTATCCCAGGGGGAAATTACTTATAGTATAAATATACTTTGTTAATATTAATAGTTAATATTTACCCCTGCTCTGTGCATTAGGAAAATTCCAGAAATTCTGGCAAACACCAGACATAACGAGTAGAGATCAAAGTGACCACTAGGGGGAAGCATAAGCTTTTATTTGTAATGGAGACGTGGGGACATAAAGTTCCAGCCATGACTAGAACTTAAGTGAACTTGTTTATGGAACAACCAGTGGGGAAAAAAATCTGACAGGGTGGGATGGAAATAGTGTTGCTGTTGTGTTGTAGTTTTCAGCATCACACTATGTACCGGTGTAAAGTATAAAGCAGCTCTTTGTCAGGTTTTCCTCCAATTTACTGCAGTTTAAAACAAAATTTTACAGTTTATTTATAACGATATTACAGGAAAAGCTTATTTATTATGATTAATTTGGCAAAGCAGTTTCCCCCCTCTTTTACACTTGTGCTTTAAGTGAGCAAGGTCATTTTAATAATAAATAAGGATATGTTTGAGCTTTTGAATGGACTGTATTTGTTGTTTTTGTTGCTGTGGCAACTTGTATCTGGCATTCATAGAGTGAGACAATGTTTAAAACTGGTTCTCCTTATACTCTAAATACTTCTCCAATTCTCATGTCCTCATTTCAATGCTTTTTAAAGACAGGAATAAAAAGTCACACTTTTGCAGCAAGAACAGGCTTTGTTTTTGCTGCTAATTCCATAAAGCAGAGCTAAACTGGGAGTCTATAAAACCACTAAATGCTTGATTATAGAGAGGAACATTCTGTACCTTGGGGACAATCAACTCAGTTTGACATCAGATGCCTACAGTTTAATGAATTCAATGATAATCCAAATGTGATAGAAGAAATGAAAAAGAAATTCACATTTCACATAATAGAAATAATAAAACAGCAGAAGCTAAGGTCATTGTGTAGGATACCACAGCACGCCTTCACATGTCCTGTGGAATTCATATTCAGTGAGTCAAAGCAAGAAAAACAGTATAACCACCAGAGCTGGGTATCAATGCAGATTCTCAGAGAATTAATCTGAATCAGAAAGTAGAATTTAAACAATGCAAGGAATGTGATTTGGTTAACGGTGGGCAAAATAAAACAAACAAACAGAAACAGTATATTAATAATAATAATAATAATAATAATAATAATAATAATAATAATATAAAGAATGGATATGAACTTATATAAGTAGTACAGGTAATATTGAACGCTGTAAACAGTAAAAAATAAATAAATAACTTGGTCCAAAATTTTAAAATATACATTTATATCAAGTATTTAGCCCACAGCCCTGCATAACACCAAAAAAAGACATATAATTATCGATTTTAGGATTTTGTAAGTCGATATATTGATAATAATTGCCACAATAATTTGGTAATCACATTTTTTTCCTTTACATTTTTTGTAATTATGTTATTTATCCGAATGCAAAAAGAGCAAAATTACGTGTTTGAGTCAGGTTACAGAAGGATATACCGTTATGTCACTTTTATACTATTATGTTATGTTGAAAATATACTCTGTTAATATTAATAGTTAATATTTAATTTGTGTTATATTTTAATATTAGTTATTCTATGTTCTTCCCCTTTATATATAAAATATAAAGGGGATGAAAATATCATAAAACGTTTTATACTTTTAAAAATATACCATTATGTCACGATTATAAGATTATGTTATGTTGAAAATCTATTAATAGCTGATATTTAATTTGTATTTTATTTCGGGAGTTATTAGTTTCTTCCTCTTTGTTTGGAAAGTTACATGACGTCACATGATGACGCATTTCCGACTCTTCAACAGCCGTTAATATAAGGCTGCCACGCATCCGCTTTCATCTCACTTCGTCCCTCGGCTGAGCAAGCATTTTCATTACCATAGACTAGCTGTACACATTTAATTACTCGCTTAATCTATACCAGCAGGGGACAAAATCAGAATGAATATCGTGTCGACGAAGTCAACTAGTTTAATGAACTGCCTTTTAGCAACACAAAATGGAGGCGTAGAAGGACGAATCAACTACCAGCAGAAGGATCCGCCTCGGGATCACCACGCCATAGACACGTCTCTAGACTCTCTGAACGGAAACATTGCCTCCAGTGAGACCCCGAAACGACCCAAAAACCTTAGTGTGGCTTCCACCTTCGTGCCTAAAGCTCTGCGGGAGGACAGCGAGGACATGGAGGACGGATCTCTGCCGTGCACACCGGAGGTGCATTCGGACACTGAGGCCGAGGTCTCGAATTGCAGTGGCGGGGCGGAGGTGCTGGAGAACGACACCAGGCAACTAATGTCCCGGTTCTTAGCCGACTATACAGGACTTTCTAAGCGCGATTGGAATGAAAGCAAAGCACTGTCGACCATGAAGAGAGTGGTGGAGGACGTTCTGGAGAAGCACAGATACGCGTACAATGGTGGGTAATGAGTCCTCAGTGAAGGCTACACACAAAGATAGCTAACGTTAGCATTTCACTGTTAATTTTATTCCAATAATTATCTTTAAATATTTGGGGGCCCTTTTAGCTTTCGTATATTAACTCGTTTTTTATGTTATTCTCTTGGGGAGATGCATTGCATGTTCTACGCTATGCATTAAAGCGTATTCTTTCATCTTTGGCCGTTACTGTAACATTAGCCACGTTAGCTACTGTAGCTTTTAAACGACAAATGCTATTAGCAAATGTTCATTACATGCGGTGTACACTGTCTGTAAAACAAAAGATACATTAGCATTTATAGTGACCATGAATGGTTAAATTAGACTGCATTCAAGGCTGCAGTTTAAACATGATAGTTAATAGTATAACTGCTGTCTTTACTGTGAATTTATATGTTGTTGCCAAATTTTCTGTGATTATCTTTGTGCACTAATGCAAAAATTATTCAACAATCTTAACAGTGATAGATTGGATGGACTTTAAAATAGACATGTTAATTTGTTTCTCTTCTGCAAATGTAAAAGAGTTTATTTTTAACCTTCACTTTGTTCTTACAGGAATGGTCAACAAGTTATCACTGGATAACTGTAGTGATGATATGACATTTGTCAGCGCTGTGGCGAAGAGCCTTTTCGCAGACCAACGCACCAACTGGGGTCGTATTGCTAGCCTAGTGGCCTTTGGGGCTGTTGTGTGTCAACACTTGAAAGAACGGGGCAGGTCAAACTGCGTGGAGCTGGTGGGGCAGGAGATTTCCACATACCTTCTTACCGAGCAGCGAGAATGGCTGGTGAAAAACAATTCATGGGTAGGTTCATGACTAACGGCTGATGCACAAAAGTGGGTGGTTACATAAGTGCCCTCATTGTGCAATGGTGCGACTAAAGTTTTCCTCTTTGTCCCTGTGCATCTGATCTAACGTCTTTTTTTTTTTTTTTTCTCCTCTCAGGATGGCTTTGTAGACTTTTTCCGAGTAGCAGACCCAGAGTCAACAGTTAGGAACACACTTATGGCTTTTGCAGGATTCGCTGGCATTGGGGCTACACTAGCCTTTCTGATCAGGTGAATTTGGACACTCTAGAGACTTACTTTTGGACTTTTTTTCTAATGAGCGGCTCATCTACTTGTGTTTGGACTTGAGAAGAAGATGGAAACTAAAGAAGAGACTGCAAAAGGCTGAAATAAGTAGTTCCATTTGTTTTTCTTACCCCTCATAAAAAAAAGTCTGGTAAACACGCTCACTGTGAGACTGCTTCTGTCATATACTCGCTGTACCATTAGGCTTTATTTAATTTGCAAAGAAATTTTATTTTTTTATAACGTGTGAAAAATGTTCATTACAGATGAGAAAAACAATGGTTATTGGGAGTCAGTTGACCTGATTGTGGCTATATTTTTGCATAGTTATGTTAACGCTGGGGTTAAACCTGCATATCCCAGTCCTAGTGGTTGATTATATGAAAGTGCATCCGAGACCAAAGGAGTACAAGTATGGGAAAGTTGCAATTTTTGCAGCAATGAAGCCCATTTTTTTTTCCTATAGAGAACTTTAACCTCCTGGACACTTTGCTGGCTTTGCTATTAAACAAGGAGGTACAGAAAGTGGATGAGCTTGAGTGTAGCTGCACTTCCTTGTTCAGAAAACTGTTAAATCTACATGTTGGAAACAAGGAGCATCACATGCTGACTGAGGCTGTACAGGACTGTGGACAGTTTGAGAGGAGAAAAGAAAAACTTGGACTGCATTTGAATGAGTCAGATTCAACCAGTTGAGCTTCACCAAAACCAAAAGTCACTGGAGAAGTAAAACAGACTTTGATCAACCGTGCAGACTTTCCAGTTGTAAGCTAAACTATTTTGCATTTAATAAATAAATAGAAATATAATTCACATGTTTGGACTTTGTTATATATATTTTCCCCCCTTTTTTGGTTTCATGGAAAATCAACACCTACATATATTCTGCTGAGCTGAATTAAAGCGGTGCAAGTTCCTCCACAGTGTTGAGGTCTATTCACACCGCAACACAAAGCTGAAATGCAGCAGAGGCTTTTAGTGAATCTTACATTACCTGTATCACGCTGTGCATCTGTATTTTTTGCAAGTTGCAAAGTGCAACCAATCGCCTGTGCTTGCAGAGTGAAACTAGGGCAAAAACAATCGACGGTCTACTTCCTGGATTAGGCAAGTTTCTAGCAAAGTGTGTAGAAGTTTGTAATTTCATATATTTTTTTTAAGTTTATAATAAGGCTGGACAATACATTAAGATTCAAGATAAATCAAGTTTTCTTTAAAAAAATTACAATATTACCTATATCTGAATTATTAATTTTTTTTATATATCGAGATGTACAAGTATTTATTATAATACATAGAGTTCAGTGTCCTTTACGTTTTTTTTTCCATATTTCTGAAACACATATTTATAGCTTATTTTGGAGTTGCTGACTGCGTCCAAATCCAGACCTTCCCTTAAACCAAACTACAGAACTCACTCACACGTGCTGTCCCTTAGTGGAGCAAATGCCAAAAGTGGCACATATTGTGCAGCTGTTTGTTAATATATGTGACTGTGTGGCATTTTTCATCAACAAATTTAACCCAAAACTCCTTCTTTTCAAACTTTAAGTTGATTTATATCGTCTATCCCCATTTAGAGAGAAAACATCGATAAGAGTTTTGGTCCATATTGTCCAGCCCTAGTTTATAATTCTGTTATTCCACATCCTTTCAGATGTTCCCTCTCAACAATCATGATTTACAGTTGTGTTTCTTCTAAAACCTTAATGCTGGGGATTCCTAGTGACGATTTGCCATGTTTGTTTGTTCAGATCCTGCCGTTGTCTTGAGTTACAGCATAAACACAACCCTCACTAAGGTCTTAGGAGGAAATGGATTAGAGGCTCTCCATGGTAATGATCCACAGCAGACCCACCGTAACCTCCCTTCTGTGTCTAATGATGTTGGTTACCCCTAGTGTACACTGCATGGCAGAGAACAAAAAAAGCCTGGTAGACAATGGGGAGTTTAAGGCTGAGGCAATTTCATTGTACGTTTTACACCACACTGGGGTGGATTCAAAAGAGCAAAAAGGAGAACTTTACTCACAGGCAAATGTATTTGTAACGTGCATTTAATACACAAGGCAATTCAATATGTTTTAGATGTTTAAAAAGTGCAACAAAACACATTTAACATTTTAAAAAGCAGTAAAAATATTCAAAATGACCAGTAAAGGTGTTAAACAATAGAAATATATTCACACACCAGCAGCAGAACTTTTAAATCTATTACTGTTAAGAAGGTTGTGGGCACAATAGAGCATAAATACTGACATACAGTGGAATATTTCAATAGGATAAAACTGGTCTGTCAAACTCGTATTCATAACATGAGACTATTTGTGACCAGCTGTTTTCGTGACCCACTTTTGGATCCTGACCCACCAGTTGAGAATCACTGATCTAGACTATACTCTAAAAAAAGCTTCAAATCAGTTGAAAAGGTATTGATTGTTATAGCTGTAAGTGTTTTTGGTCTTCCAGTCTGACAAGCTTAAGTTTCTATAGCTCTTTGACTACAGGATATGAACTTCTAGGAAACAGATTTAAAAAAAAAAAACAGCCTGTGTTCGACGAGCATAAATACAGTGCACGTATTGTGGTTTAATGGTTACTGCAGCAAAACAACTTTTGAGGAAGCTGTTGCAAACCCTCTTTCGAGAAAACGGCTCAGTGTATTGGAACCATAAAATGTGGGTGAGGTGACTGAAATATTCCCTGGAACTTTTCCACTCATTTCTTTTTTTTTTTTTTAAATAAAAAAGAAGCATATTTTGTTCGTACTCCCTGGGACAGCTCAGAGTTATCCAGGTTTTATTACATTCCTTTCATGGGATGGTTTTGGGCGTGTGTGTTGAAACAATGGCCTTGTTCACATTCTGAACATTCAGATACAGTGAATTGCATTGATCGTTCAACCCAGGAAGTGGCTCAGCCTTGAAGGAAGCAGGAACATTTTCTCAACCAAATACTTTAACCCTTCTGAAATATTTAACAACCTCAACAGAAACTTCTCAGCAGCTCACAAGGAAGTCCACATTTTTGGTGGACTCTGTCTGTGACTTTTGAGTTGTTACACTTTTCAAAACTTTCAAAACTACATAAAGTATCCATTTCTTGGTACTTTATTGTTAAAAAGTCACTGAACACAAATACTCCACTACTTAAACTCCCTTTGCTGTAACTTGAGCTTTGAGGGACAGGCACTCAGTGGAGCCCAGTCATTGGCTGTAAGTCTCGGCACTTCCTCCTAGCAACAGCCCGCCCCCATGATTTTAAAAAAAGCCACAGTTTCTGGGAAGTCAGCTGACACACAAGTTAATCTTTAACAGAAGTAGTGTGGTAAAGATACTACTTTTAAGCAGCGAATACTCAGAATTCTGAGCCTGAGATGTGAAGATAGGAGAAGTTTTCTGTATCACTGTGTGAACAGGAAGTTCAAAGTTTGATACTATTAGATTTTTTAAGCAAATTAATGTTCAAGCAGGGGAAAAAAATTAATAACCCACTATCGTTTGACGTCAGTATAATTGTCAGTGGCTCAGAATTACAGACCTGGGTTTTACTCTGAGTCTTTCATTAAATCTCTACTTTCTTTGACATGGGAAAGGTGTTTCATATTTTTAAAAGAATACTGTACTTCATAGCTAAAGCCGAATCTGCCTGTGGGCAAAGCGTGTCTGAATCCGTCTACTAAAGTTATGTCTGAGTTTGGTATGTTAGTGCTGCATATTATTTTATTTATACTTTTTCTCTATAATCCTATCAATTCTTTTGGAAGCACCTGTTAAGTGTTTTAGCCGCATTAAAAAAAGTTTTGTGCATTGCTGTGTTTCTCTTATTTATGCATTCATCTACAGTATATAAAAAATTATGATTTTACATTCCAATTCAAAACAATATAAAACAATGTAACCACATTAGATTTTGAATTTATTCAATTAAACTTCAAGATAATCATGATGCCTTTTTAAATCGGAACATAAATTAGTAGTTTTGAAACAACGGTCTAAAAAAAAACCAACAATGCAAACAAAGCTCCACTGAGACGATGGAAATGTTCTTGATTATAATAATTCAAAATATTGTGTTTTATATCAAATTAACTCATACCTATTGTTGGGGGTGTGAATAAATTGCACTTTATAAAATCCGTTGATAATTATTTTTAATTTCCTCCCCCAAACAAATGTGTGTAATTCACTGAAAATATTTCCACGATCCCCTTTAGGGTCTTGACCTACATGTTGAGAACCTCTGGTTTAAACCACTTTAGATGCTGACCTCTTTGCACACAGATATGACTGACTACATTAATGTCCAGTGTTAAAATTAAGACATTGCACAAGAATTTCAAACTTGCCACAATAATATAAACAACATGAAGATCTGCCAAGCGCCAAAAATACTATTTTTCCCGACATTCGCAGTTATCTGGAACAGTGATCCTGATCATGGTATCGTGATCATTCAGACTTTAAAGACATGAAAGACATGTCTATCTCCATTAATGACAATACAGTAGGTCTAATGTGTGCATAGTACCTCCATTTATACAAAAAAAAATTGCGGTAAAATGTGCAATCCAGACCCAGATTAAACTTGGCTGGGTAATCAAACAACCAACCAGACATAACTAAGTCAAATTTTAATAAACATTGGGCATGTACAAACAGATTTTTAAAATTTTGCCAACAATGAGAAATAGGGATTTTCCAATTTTTCAAACTGATCCAGAGTAAATATTTTTCATGGCAAATCTTTCATGGCATGAGGCCCATCTTTGGTTAAAGTCTGCTAACAGAAAAACAAACAAATGAATAAACGCCAGGGAAAATATTCCTCAATGATGAGGGTAACAATCAGATGGAATAGGAGAAACCCATAACGACTCCTACAAAATATTGTATTCATTTTATAGGTTTTGTTGTGCATTTAAAAAAAAAAAAAAAAAAAAAACCTAATTGAGGGTGAAACGTCAGACATGTCACAACGTTCCTGATGTACTTAGGAATAACGTAATGTCTAAGCACCTGTATGAGACGTAACTAAGCGCTAAAACGTCTAAATGAAATGTGATTTCACCATAGACCTTTTGTGGGAGCAGAAACACAAAGAGTTTGCCTGATGTGACAACTTGATATGCAAATGCTGCAAGGCTGAAATCTCCAAAACATCTGTGCGCACATATAAAGGGATATTACGTATGTTTGAGGTTAAAAATGTACATGAATAATTCCAAAGACATTTTTACACCCATGAGTTATAAAGTTTAGTGTTTCAGCCTTAGACCTCTCATCTAAACCAGTGAATTCATGTGATGGGTTGCGTATCCCTTTAGGCTGGTAAACACTAATATCTCGTAATTTTCCATGAACGACTTGTTCGTGTCAATAATAATAAATGAGCTTATACAACTACATTAACTTTGTTTTCATTGATTCAGTCATATACCAAAATCCATTTAAATTGGAAAAATATTGTTTCTCGTGTTATGCAATTCATTTTGATGAATCAAGATGAATTAATTACAGAATGTCTAATTAATTAGATTTTATTTTCCATCCATCCATTATCAGACCCGATTGCTCCTTTTTTTAGGGTCGCAAGGATATATATATATATATATATATATATATATATATATATACAGTATATATATATATATTTAAATTGTATTAAATAGGTTTTCTTTTACATTTCGATGATAAGTATCCCTTACAAATAGATTTGGTTCTGGATTAGCCAAATCTGTCTCTTCTTTGTTGGTTGTAACGCACACAAACAACTGCAGCTGCTTTGTGCATCTCCCAAGGATTTCTATATCTCACTGTCTGAACAATGGTGGGCATTGTTATGGGATTCAGTGCCAAAAAATAGCTTTAAACAGAAGTTCAAAAATATACAGAGGTCAGGGGTTAAATGGCCGCAATTCATCAGCCGCTCGATCTTCAAGAGTGAAGCTCTTCTTCTTTGGTGAGTTAAAACTTGATACAGATCCAATTCGATTGACGTGTCGTGTTCCACGCTGAGCGTCAGCCATGCAGCCTTTTGAAACTTTATTCCCTGACTAATGATCATAGTGCAGTATTGATAGACTGCTTGCCCATGTTGGCAGTTGTGACGCTGTTATCATCTATGACTGTCACCAGCAGCTTTGCTCTCATGGGCTTTTTTTTCTTTGTTTAGCCGCTGAGCTTCAACTCTGGCCATAAATTCTACTTTTAAAACAGTCACAGATTTATGTTGGTTTTATTGACTAAAAAGGCCTACCTTTTAATGTCACTTGATTGGACTGTTCCATTTCTGTTTGGGTTCTCATGTCTGATAGACAAATCCATTGCCCTGTGTTTGTTTTGCCGATGAGACGTTGAGATGGTTTAAGAGTCTATATATTCCAGTCTTTGAAACTTCCTTTTTCTTGTTTACCCAGTGTGTCACTGTCTATTTGTAGGCAATCATCTTTGCATGTATTAACAAACTAAAAGTACTCAGCTGATAATCATGTTATTGCCATAGCATCTGCTTCTTCTTCTTCTTTTTCTTAGGAAAACAAAACAAAACAAACCTGCAGGGCAACACAAACAAAATCTTCGGTTTTAATCCCGACAGTAACAATAGTGGGTATTAGTGATGCTGCTTTGATAGCATTTGTTTCTAGAACAGAGGCTCTTGAGGCTACTCGGTCTCAGTACACAGTGTTCTCTCTCCAGCAGGTTGTTGACCTCGCATTAGGTCATTGAAGGCTTTCCCTGTTTTGTTTTATTCACAGAGGAAGGAGAGGTTTACTAACAAAGGCAGCCTTCTGTATCAAAGGGGGCGGAATGTTCCCAGCAACGTTCCCCTGCTTGCCACCAACAGAAAGTTACAGAACATTTTATCCAAGAATAAAATTCCAATCTTCAGCTGGGCGAACGTGAAAATATTCACCCTGCATCAAGACCTCACATGCCTCTCCTGTCCTTTATCCTTAGTTCACCTTTCTCTTTAGAAAACAAGTCTTGTGACTGTCAATATATCCCAAAAATAGTCCATAAGGAATCAAGAATAAACATCCAGTACAGAAATTTCAACATGTTGATCAGTGTTGATTTGATCGCTGAACTGTGACTAAAAGAGCAGAAACTTTGATTTTCCCAGATATTTTGCACACCAGTGTGTAAATACATCACAAAGTGAGTCGAATGTTCAGCTTCATTAGTATTTAAAGTTGGTGGGGACGATAGCTAGCAATTTCTAATACCACAGATCATTTATTGACCTTGCATGAAAACGGGTGCAAATTTGAGTCCACATTTGGTCGTATGGCGGGACCGTGTGATTTATGAAATATTTGTATCTGACCAATCCAGTGTACAAATAATCGAGCGTTGGTTAATGCGGAGGCTGAATTTGATGGCCATTAACTCGTTGCGCCCTTACATATTCCTGGTTCGGTTGCCCCGCCCACTGAGGTTAAACAAACACTGGCAAGAAAATAAAGGACATCCTCTCATCTGAGGTGGAGCAAAACAAAGAGTTTTTGGACAGTGTGGAAACTGGACATAAAGGTACAGTTTTGCAGCATTCCTGTTTGCACTTCGCATTTGCCCTGTCGACCACCATATAGCAAAGTTCATAAAAACGTGCCCGAAGGATCAGCTCCCAAGCAGGTGACGTATGCCCCCCTGTGTGCACTGCGAAAAAACAGGCTGCGCTGACACATCAAAAGAAGCTCTGTTGCCCAATGCGATGTTGTCAAAAGTTTACTGATCAGGTTAAAAATAAACACTTTCTTTGGGGTACAGCAGTTTTCCCCAGGTCCAAAACAGCAGAAGCAGTGCTGCTCTCCCGTGTGTGTGTGCGTGCGTGCGTGCGCACTGTTGAACCACATGCTCCAGCTCGGACGCTTACCAGCAAGGTTTTCAAGTATTCCGTGGAAAGAAACCCAAGTAATAACCTGGCTCTTTTGGAAATTTTATTTATTTGTTGTTTAATTTGTTTTAATAATCTGTTCTGATTTGTTCTGAATGTGTGTCTGCTTTATGCTTAAATGACAGCTGAGGCTTGTTTAATGTTTTATTTTCAGTCTCAGTCATATTTGGCTGTGCTGCACCACAAATCCACACACTCAGATTTGCGTACACAAGGTCGGACCTGACATGTGATTTGATCGTAGCGTACGATCACGTCAGAATTGATAAATACAGAGGCTTGCGAACGCACGTCATACACACAGATCTGAATGTACAAATGGTTAATAAATGAGAACCATAGTGTAGGCCTTATAGATCAATAAATCTTCCAAAAAACAGTAAAACATACAAAGGCTGAGCTAGCCATTCGCAAGTTAGTTATAGGTTTCACCAATAACCATGGGTTTTGTTGCCAAATGGTTAAGTATCTTGAATTTTGGTAAAACTCAGCACATTGCATTGTGGGATTTGGTGCAGAAGAAGGAGTGTTTAAACATCATTCTTTGTGATTTCAGTGATTCCCTTGAAACCATTTTTGTTCTGCTCTGTTTATGTGTTACAACGTTCCTCCGATTTCAGCTGTATTTGTGTGTTTTCATTGCATCCAAAATATCAACATCCGCCAATGTTTTCTCAACAACTTTCAATCCACAAAAACATCAGAGTTGTCGGTTTGACAGAGTTTTTGGGCTTAAACAGAGATCAGTAGTGGATGAGAACAAACCTTTGGATGATATACAGGTCCACTTTTTAAAAATAGGACTTATCTTCCCAAGCAGCTTTAAACTCTTGTATCACGTTGATACGCGACGTGGGAATAATAATAAAGGTAGGGGACATAGCTGGATGAACCTGTTCCATTGGCTTTAGGACAAACTTTCAGTTGGGCCCCTGTTGTCTCCACCAATGCAGTGAACCCTATCGCACTGCAGCCCCCACATAGAATGACTGATGTAGGAATTTTGTTATTGGTTATTCCACTGAAGGGCACTTTGGTCAGGAATGTGAGGAATGGGAACAAGAACATTGCACTTAGGCATAAATATTGACACAGACGACTGATGGAGGGCCATTATACCCATTATGGCCAACTTTATTTGTTTTTGTTTTTCATTTAAGAATTCTCCTTTTACGCTTCTACTCAAAATGTTTAAGGTTTGTGCTGATCATTGCTGTTGCTTCATTAGTTTCATTTACTCTTGATGTGCACTGATTTAAAATAATATGCCACAACTAAAACCAAAAGTTAAAGTTAAATAAAGAAAAACCAATACATTTAAAGATAGTTTTAAAATGTGCAACTCTGACATAATTCACAAAAATGGAAGTAAAGGCTTTGATTAACTATAACATATTTGGCACTCATTTGGTTTAATAATGTGATTTTTAGTTTAAATGTGACTTATAATCAGCTGAACTCAACCACAAATCCAGGCATGGTGATACATATGGTTTCCTGCTCGGTTCTAACTTCTTCATATATCAAACCAATAAACCTAAAAACACTGGTCAAATCGAGCTGGCATGTAATAGACGGATGCTACTCCAAAGCTTGTTGCATTATTGACTTTATTATACTCAGTTGTTAGGAGACAATGTAAAACTAAAAACCAATGGACAAACATTTTAAAATTGGTCATTCTTTCTTTTCTTTTTTTTTAAAATTGTGAACCTGTATGTACTGTACCAGACATTATTTCCTCTTTAAAGCCCCCACTGCAACATGTTTGCGGAGGCATTGTGACATTTACTGCAAAGCGTTGCGTTGCTTTCCATTGACTTCTGGTATTTCGGGGTTAAATGGTGACAGGTCCAGACATGTTTGACCTGAGTGCTCCAAGGTGTGATGTGTTATGTCTGGCTAGATAAACCATCAGGTGGTTGTTGGGTCAAATGGTCAGTGTCCGTTAAAGCTTCCCAACCCGCTAGACTTGTCTTTTGTTTTTAGCAATCACATGTTTGTCAAGCATTGATGGTTGTTTGTTGACGTGTGTTGCCTTTGGCCCATTCCACACAACAGTGCAACACAGGTTCAAAAGTCATTGAACTTGTGAATGAGAGCCATTGTTTTATAAGAAAAACATACACACTCTGGAACCGATCGCGAATAATCCATGTGGTCATTAGAAGAAGTTCGTCATACGGCTGCCTTGAATTCATGTGACTGTTTAAAAGTTGACCATGACAAATATTAAATCATACATTTTGGGATCACATGATGATCGTCATGGCAATTGTTGAGAAGACTCGGGTTGAAATCCTCACACAAACAACAGAGGATGACTACAGTGGAAGTTCAAGGCATGACTTCATTGTCAGCAGGATAATCATACACTGTTCTTCTCTCCACTAAGGCCGACATCAGCACTTGGTCAGCACAAACTTAACAGACATCAGCAGGTAATGAATGACTACCGTGCAACTGTGACTGAGATCTAAAGTACAACCCAAGCAAAACCAGAATTTTAGACTTTTGTCTTTTTCATTCAAAGGAGTGACTCGAATAAATGTAATAAAAGGCCCCACTGTTTTTCAATCATTTGAATGGAAGCCCAGTAGGGATGGCCACAAAATGGTATGAAAGTATATTACTATCATACAACTGTGAGGTGAAGCCTCCCTTAATAAGACTTGTTTGTTAAAGCTGCTATCCGGAGTTTCTGAGCGAACACCTCGATGTCCCGCCCTCAACAGTTCTACTTCCTCCCCTGCCTCTGCCAATCTACCAGAAGCTACTCCTCTACGTTTGCACATGCATTGTGAAACATAACAAAGTCGCATAACTACAAAAACTACACATTTATTGTTAGAGTGCCATAACTTTTGATTAAAACATGTTTATTACCTGTCCATGAGAAATGTCGCCAAATCCTGGTGCGTTCGGAATCTTTTTAAAAGCATCTCTGAGATAAATTCTGTTGCGGTCACGAAGACGTTTATCCACAAGCAGACTTTTCTTTTCTTTTTTAGTAGAAGCTTTATACATTGGCAATTGTGGAATGGGCAACTGGAGTTTCGGAGCAGTTCTCCATGACGCTATGTTTGCTGTTGTGATGGTGCACGCGCATTCACTTTAATTAACAGTGGCCTGCTCCAGGAAGTCGAAGTCTATTGGCTGGGCAAAGTCGGCGCTTTCTTGCATTTGTATAGGGGTCTAAAGGACGAAGGCGAGACTTATATACATTATTGTATATGAATGACCACCGACAGTAGACCATAGTAAAAGATTAGTTAGGTTTTTTTGCATTTCAAAAGAACGACACATAAACATAGATTTCTCAGAAACTCCTGATATCAGCTTTAAGCACATCTTATAGGATGTTCAGTTTGAGTGCAATCTTGGGGTTAGGTAATCCGTGTACTTTTCGTTCTCTGGTTATTCCGTTTTAAAACCAAATCAAAGTAACAAATAAAAGGTGTGGTTATTTTGTTTCACTGACTTAAAACCAAAACAGAAACACAAAAAAATCAAAGACCAGACGAGCAGCGTTTTTCTGTTTTAAAATGAAATCTTCTGTTTTTGTGATATTTGGATATTTACGGGAAAACTATGGATGAGAGGTTCATGTTTTACTTTTACTCCCGGACGAAAAACAGAGCAACTCATAAGTGACATTACTGATGAACTGGTGAATTGAAACGTTATTAATACATATAGTACATAAAAAATTTAAAAAAATGCATGTTACTAAAAGCTGATATGTGATTAAAGAAACCAGAGGTGGTGTAATGAATCTACTGGTGCTCCTTGTTTCTTGTGATCAACTTCTATCTGTATTGACGGCTGCTGTTAGTGGCTAGCAGTATCATAACGTGCAAAATAAATACTTTTATTGTCCTCAAAAAAAATCTGTAATTATGCAAAAGTGTCCAATCGTAGAAGTTATTACATCTATTGTTCCTTACACCAACCTCACCATCCTTGGTGACAACACTTGGGTCCTTCCTGTGTTGAGTTTGCATGTCCTCCCCATGCTGAGTGGTTTTCCTCTGGGTACTCTGGTTTCCTCCCAAAATCCCAAAAAACACGACTGTTCGGTTGATTGAAGTCTCTTAATTGTCTGTAGAAGTGAATGTGAGTGTGAGTGGATGTTTGGACTGGCGCCCTGTCCAGAGTGTACCCCCGCCTAACACCCAGTATGAGCCAAAGAAAATCACAGGCAGACCCCCGCAACCCTGAAATAAGACAGAGCGGGTCTGAAAATGGAACCATTGTGAGACCTCATTAAAATTTTTGTGCATGACAACATGATTTCCTCATTATTTTTGTGCAGGAGGGAATGACTTTTCTGGAGCTGCATAACACATTAGAATGTTTTTCGTGATGCGTGACACAATTTTTTTTTTT
Organism: Gouania willdenowi; assembly: GCF_900634775.1. NCBI lineage: Eukaryota > Metazoa > Chordata > Actinopteri > Blenniiformes > Gobiesocidae > Gouania > Gouania willdenowi. The sequence continues at coordinate 9,344,578 of NC_041059.1, forward strand.
GTACTGCTTGGCACAAATTTGTGTGGAACAATGAATGTAAAATTAGATTTATGATTATCACCATAAATATTCTACACCCTGAATAAAATGTTCTAATAAATATAATTTCACCAAATAACTTCCAATCAAAACGCTTGAGTTTCAAAGTCGAGTCCTTCAGCAGGAGGAAAAAAAATGCAGAAATCGTGTTGGTACAGACAAAAAAAAAAAAAAACTCCTTTTGTTATAGTGTCACATTTCCCAGTGAGATTGTGTTGAATAAATCTAATGTGTTATGCAGCTACAAATACATTAGGTAAAATGTTTACAATGTCATTCACATTGGTGATGGGAACAAAGGAATCCCAGCATGGCTGTGTAAACGACCCTAAATAGATTTGGTTGTTTGTGTTTGTGTGTCCATGGTGTCTTGTGCGTCTTCTAATCTTTCCGATGGAGGGCCTGATTGAACATTGGTCTCAGGTGTGAGGGGGCGGGGTTACCAACTATAAAACCTAAAACAACCATCAGCTCAGTGGCTGACGTTCCTTGAAACTGCAGCCATGTTGTTTTCTTTGTGTTCGTATAGGTTGTGTTTGACATTTAGTTGTTTTTGTTAAATGGATGTTAAATAAATGTTGTTTGCTGGCAATTCCCCCCTTGAGTGTGATTTTTGTCATGAACCTAAACCAGTTGTGGTAATTGTGTCGTCTTCCAATAGGGTTTTAAACACTTCCTGTCAGGGACCAAACAGCAAAGGCTTGAACACAAGTGTTGTTTTCCAAAATATGACTTTGATTTATTTACAAAAAAATCTTCAGTTAACAAAAACACCCCAGTAAAGTAAGTCCAAACAAAACTGATGAACAGAGGACCACACAAAAAAACACAAGTACTTAACTTCTAACTCAGTGGTTCCCAATATTTTTTGTCCCGTGTACCCGCTTTGTATCTTTGTCAAATCATGTGTACCCGATCTTAAGTACCCTCTCCATAATTTTACATGCTTTTTTAATTTTTGGAACAGCGAGCTTTCCTAAACCCTTAACTGTGTCTCCAACATTGGTTCCTAAGGCTTAATTTACAAATTAAAAACAATGAGTGTAATTTAAAATGGATTTTTTTAAAAAAAATTTTTTAATACCATGCACTTTTATGTGATTACTTCATGAGTAAGTAAATAGTCTCCTTTGTAAAATGTCGCTAATTTCTGTCTCCTATTGTCAGAATTGTGATAAAATGTCCTCTACAGCATAAAATAATCCAGTTACAATAAATGACAAGAAAACGTAGTATTTTATTGACCAAAAGTACTGAAAAAAGAACTAGGAACATTTCATGATTATTTTAAAATTATTTGTTAAATCTTTCCGAGTACCCACAGCAATGTACTCCTATATCCCTGTTTGGTAACCACTGTCCTAACAAATGACGCACATGGTGGGGTTTATATACAATGTGGCTAGCCAACAAAGATAATTAGGGGTGGGGGGGGGAATACAAACACACCAACTGCTGAAATCCATAATTAAACTAATGGGAGCAATTTATCTGAATAAAACTATACACATAATCAAACATTCAATGATGAATGTAAACTAAAATCCTCTATTAAATTACTGAAACACATAAAACATGCAGATTCCTCCCCCCAGTGGCTCCCCCAAGATGGTAGCTTCTGCTTTAAGTAACTCCGCCTTTCTTTAGCAGCCATCTTGGATGATGGCACTTTCTTTATATTCTGGGGAGAGCGGCAAACCAAACAAAACATGGTGAGTTTCAACTGAAAGAAATATTACTAGACATAATGCTAACTAAAAGGTGTGCACTCAAATTATTCAACAACTGTCTCAAAACATATTTGAAATAATAAACAGTGTTGCGTTTGGGAAAAAGAATAACTTAAGCCTCCACACTTGGACGTCTAAGGTTTTCCTCTAAAGTTTCAGACATTCTTCCTTTTTTTCTCCTACTTTTAATTGATAAAGGCTGATCTTAGTTTCTTTATACAAACATTCCTAATCTTGACTGATGTGATAATCTTTGCTCTGCCCTTTTTATGATTAGGTTATGTAAATGTCTGCGAGGGTTTGTTTGTAATGTTTATACAAGTGGGTTATAGTGAGTGAGGGGTGGACTGGGACCAAAATTCAGCCCAGACATTTACTATCCAGACCAGCCCACTACATTATCAGCGACACCATGTAGAAGCTGTTGTTAAGTCAGTAATGCTCAACAAGTGGCTCTTTATGTCTAAGATTTAATCAACATTCCCCCAAAAAACTTTAAAATGGGAAACTTTAACCCCTTTGTACCTTTTTCCTTTGGCCATTTTGCAATGTTTTTGTCCCATTTTAGCCCCTTTTCAAAACTTTTTTCAGACTTTAGCTACCGTTTGCCAATAAATATCCTTTTCCCCTCCCAATTTTTTTTGTCAATTTTTGACACTTTCATTCAATTTTTGTCCTTTCTTTAATTTTTTTGGCCACTTTTCATCCATGTAAGCGAACTTTTCCCCAATAAATACCACTTGTTTCCTTTCTTCCCTATTTTTTGCCTCTTTTTGTTCTACATTTTGCCCTTTTTCACTATTTTTTGTCCCTTTTAGCTACCCTTTGCCATAACAGACTACCTGGTTCCTCTTTTTTTGGCCACTCTTGCGTGCTTTTGGACTATTTTAGTCACTTTTCACTCTTTTCTTGCCATGTTTTTGCCACTTTTGGACCTTTTTTAGCCACCTGTTACCATGTCTGCCTCCACTCGCTCATCACAAAAAACAAAAAAAAAAACACGTCACAGACCGGACCGGCCCACTTTTGATCGACGGCCCACTGGGACCATGCCCGGTATGTCAGATAGCCAGTCCACCCCTGTAGTGAATGCTCATAGGGTTTGATTTTAAGTTTAAACAAGAATAATTAGCACCTCGGTTGAATCAGTATTAAGGGGTTATGATGTTGTACATTGACGGCTCTGTAGGTCTGTAAAAAAATGTCTCCTCATTTAATTAAAGATAAAGGGAGCCCTAACTCCTGCAAAATAAATCAACATCGAATAACCTCAAATTTGTGTGAATAAGTGCGTATACTTTTTTAAAAGTTTGCCGTAGAGCAGCCATCGCATACACTGAGAATAATATTTAGGCCACAACACTTGAGTGTAAAACCTAATCTAAACCCATTATCTACGGCCATGCTGATGTCTTTCCATTTAAATGTTTGTTCAGCTGCTTGACTTGTCACATTTAAGTGGGACACACTGTGTTAGAAGACTAACTTAATCTTTTTAAGTTGATCTAATTGTGGACGTTGAAAGGATTTTCACATTGGTTCCCGTTTGTGTTCGGTAACTTTAGTTTAACTTGTAAATGAGAACATAATTAATGTATTTTTACATGTAGTTCTGTGCCAATCTTTACTTACAAGCAAAACAATGTATTTGCATTAGTTCCTGGAGCTAAACAAACCGTATTTGTGCATGGGCCCAAAAAATTGGGATCGCAGAAGGGTTGAAAGTACGGTGGCCGAAAAGGGCAAAGCACAGATGCAAAAGAGAGATTGAACAAAAAACATGCAAACACACAAAACACAAACGCAAATAAGAAAACGCTAACACGCAAAAAAGATAACTCGAACACAAGACTTAAACGCAAAAAAAAAAAGTGCAAAGACATACATACAAAAAAGAAACGCTAACACAAGACGGAAACGCAAATATGTGTTTTCTTTTTTGCGTTTGTGTTTTGTCTTTTGTGTTGGCGTCTTGTTTTTCATGTTTGTGGTTTCTTTTTTGTGTTTGTGTTTTGTGTGTTTGTGTTTTGTCTTTTGTGTTGGCGCTTTGCATTTCAGGGACACCGTTTGAAAGACATTGTGAGCGTGAAAAAAAAAGAAAGAAGCTGTAATACAATAAAACATTGTGATTCACTAATTACATGACACCGAATCTCGGTTGTGGTTTTCTTTCAATTCCTTTGCTCACACTGTTGCACTATTGTGTTGCCTAAAAGTTCCCAGTAATTGTGTTTTCGTAATCAGAAATCTTAAAGTAGCTGATTTAAAACACATCTCATGCTTTGAACATAATACATTCAGATGTTTTGACGAGAACATTCAACTGAGCGCTTGTTGTCTACCACCAGCAATGATGACTGTTTAACCGATCATTTAAAGCCAGTGTGTGGCACACCTACAGAAACAATAATTAGAGGGTTTTTCAATAAGCTTTGCTATTGTTTTGTCTCAAGGCCTTTCTGTGAATTTGGGTCATGGACCGTATGTAGTCTTTTTCATCCTCCCCCATAGATGATGGTATGTAGGATTAAAGCATAGACAAAATAAGAGTGCAGCTGATAACTGAGGACACAAAGCGGCCTGTCACATCCAGCCTGCTGCCCTTGTAGAGCTGCCTGGTAACGTGTTGCTCCTGCTGTTATCAGTGCCCGATTTAACCCTGACAAAGAAAAGGTTGCGCATTTTGTTACAAAAAAAAACACAAATTGAAAGGACGATCCACTTAAATTTTGCCATGAATGGTGTCCTGTGGCTTTTTTGAATTATAAATTTTCATAATATTTTCCACAGTCTGCCAGTGGTTTTAATCCACTGTTTAGTATCTAAATCCTGCTGAAAAAGAATTTAATCAATGTTTCTTTAAACCAGAAAAGAGGTTTAACAGATCAAATGGTCCATAAACAGCTCAGTGTTGCTTTTGAAGTGCAATTGAGTAACTTCCTAAAAAAAAAAAGACTGATATTTTGTGTTTGTTTCTGGTAAATTCAAAGAAAACCAACCCCCAAATTGAGTTACAAGTCACAGCTGTCTTATTTACGACGGGATCGGTGCAGCTTGATCATTTGCTCTGAAAAACACGATTAAACTCTGGTTGACATTGGTCTGACGTCAAGAACAAACAACAAAGTGTTGCTTATTTTGACTCGACCCCTGCTGTGGATGTACTCGAGCACCAAATGTGGTTTAATCCACACGTGAAATCATCAGTGATATCTACTAAAACCTTGTTTGCTCCCTTTTTGGTCAATTTCTTGAAAACTAAACGGCACAACTCTTCTTTGAACGACATGAATGACCCATACATTTATTATTAGTGCTGGTAGTAACGGAATTGCGTGTGTTTTTGGAATATCTAGTCATAAAATGATTATCTTTGTTTTGATTACCGTACTCTCCGAGTCTGACAAAGTCTACAAAGCAACATTTACCTTGGCTTGCACTGGGAAATGACTGGAACACCCTTCCCACAGGGCAACATGTGAGTTATGTTTACATCCGCTGTGAGGTTTCTTATCATTGCCATAAATAAGACTAATCGATCAAGTGTATTGGTGGTTAAAAGTGTCTAATTTGCCAGTGATGACTCTGACCAATAGTTGGAATAATTAGATGAATAACATGGTGTGTGGACTGTTTGTTTTCCAGCTATTACTGACGAACAACCATCTATTTTCTGTAACTAATTATCCAGATTAGGGTTGTTTATTACTGGAATCCATAACATTGTACTCAAAGTACCAGACAGAGAAATGCCCTGGGAAAGTGAAGGTCCAAAGCAAGGCCACAACAGGTGCATTTTCATTCATTTATACATAGTATGTTATTATGATTTTCACAGTTTTCCTGTTTCCATGCTGTAATTAGTTTTCATTCTAAACTTTTGCCACGTAGCACACGTTAGAGTTGACAACCTCCTGTAAAATATGTTTTTCTAGTTACGCAATTATCAGCGAAAAATTCTTGTTTGGAAAAAATGTCGAATATACAAAATGTACTAAGGGTTATACATTTTATCAGTAAAAAATAAAATAAAATAAAAAAAATCCTCCTTTTAAGATGCTTCTAAAAATGTGCTGGATTCATTCAAACATGACTGTGTTGTATTTTTTAGTTAAACTATTACAAATAAATAGCCTACTTTTTTGTCAAATATTCGTTAATTATTTCACAGAACCAAATACAGTTTATTACATATAATAATTTCACCAGCATTTATTTATTTATTTTTTGTTTTTTGTTTGTTTTCTTAGAAGGATTCAGTCAAAAATACCTAATGGACTTTGACAACATTTTAACCAAGAATAGACCCTAACCCATTGATGATTTTGGAGAGGATCCGGATCTATATACTGATTCTGGATCAGTATAAAAAATATACCGGTCTTGATAAATTTGTACTTTTTTTAGAAAAAAGTTGGGGTGCCCATGCTTTTGGACCTATTGTATCATTATTAATGGAGGTTGACATTTCTCACAGCCTTTAAAGTGTGAATGACTATGGTACCAAGATCAGGATTACTAATCCAGATAACTGCCAATATCTGTGAAACACAAAATATTTTGTGTATTTTGATTAGGAGTTAATGTTTTAATCCAGGAGAAAAAAACACAAAACTTTCCCAAGGTTCCGGGTTCCCTGGCCACAGCTGTGTTATTGGAAATGTTTGGTGTCCTCCACAGATAAGGTCTCATGCGGATATTGAAGTTGACTTTGATGTCAACATACCGCACACAAAGGCACCTTTGTCGATCTTTCAGTGTTTTTCACGAATGCTCGAACACCTGACGTGCTCATCCCTTTGTGTACCAAACAAATAACAGTGAAAGCCAGTGTTAGAGAGCAGTCATGTGCCATCAGGTGAACACAAGCTTTAAAAAACATGTGCACATGTTCGTACGCTCGCCGTGGGCTGTGCAGGATGTCATCTGATCGTACTGTTTGTATGGGTGATCTGTGTTTGCTCTCCTGTATTTGCCTGAGCTCCAGTGTGTTTAGCTGGTGTGACAGAATGATTGTGATGGGAAGAGCATCACAATCAGCATGTTTATGCAGATTTCCTGCCATAGTGCTGAGAGATAGACTCCACTCTTTGGCTGTTTTTCATTTAGTGTAGTGCTCCAAATGCCACCGGCGTAAGTGCTGGATTTCATAGAGAATCAGAGGCATTGGCATCTTACTTCCACCATTTTAAATGCAATTTTATTAAAAAACCTGAGTGCCCGAATCAAACAAAACACCCACTCTTTATCATTTGCACAGGAACAAGTAATATACAACTAACTGTGGGTATATCATGTTTTCAACATTAGTTTCCTGCATGTTTAAAAATCAGAGGAATTGCTATATGCCAAATTAATCATTTCATTGTGATAATAATCCTGTTTTCTTTTACAAAACACTCGTCCCCAAGAGGAAAAATGGATGTTTTCTTGAAGTTGTTGATTTACATTTTTCACTCTTTGCAATCCTGAACCAGTTTAATCTTGTGATTATAATGACTTTAAGATTTCTAGCTAAGAGTTTAAAAAGAGTAATTCCAGTAAGAGTAAAAGCCCAGTTTTGGGTTTGTTAAACCGATCCTCCCACCCCAGCCTCCTCCCACGATAAATCTAATTTAGGCAGACAATAATACCTGAAAAGCTCATTAGTCTAATTAATCTGGTTTGCGTAATTGTGGCTATTCACCATAAGGTGAGTAAACACTTATGACTCACTCTGTCGTCTTTAAACTTTTGTAACCTTAAATTGTAGCATTCATGCTATTATTTCAATTTTCAGAGTAATGTACAATTCGGTTCTAAATCTTGTTTTTAGCCATTTTCACAGACTGAAACACATTCACACCATTTATCTCCGACACCTAAATTGTCCACACTAGGGTAAAAAGCACGACAAGCACACTGTAGTTCACACCAACTGTGAACACATCACCAGAGGTAGTAGAAGTACTCACGTTACTGTAATTGAGTTGCTTTTATGGATACTTGTATATTTCTAATTCAGTAATTTTATTTGTACTTAAGTACATTTTAAAAGAAATAAAGTAATTTGTTACATTTCTACACTCAACTATTACTGAGTAAATTATATATTTTTTGTTTTAAAATGATCAACGGACATTGTGCAACTAAAAAAATGAAATAACCAGACAACAATCAAGCTGATGCATCACGTCATAGCCGACCAATCAGATTAAACATAATGTACTGCACCAAAACAGCATTGAATGCTGGTTATGTTTCTCAGTTTTAGAGTTTATAAATGTAGCAATACTGAGAGCCTGATAGTTTTTTTTTGTTGATTGGTTTATTTTGAATTGAATTCATTGGTGTTATTTTCTATTTTAAATTGTGCATTATGTTTTATATAGATGCCTCAAAGGACCCCGCGACCCTGTTAAACGGGAATAAGCGGGTATGAAAATGGATGGATGGATGGATGCCTCAAAGGAAAATAAATTGAGTTTCAATTGTTCTGTTTCTAAATGAGATGTTTGCCAAAAATAAACATGAAGGGGTGAAAGTAAGGAGAAACTTTTACTTGTATGACTTACTTGTACTTGAGTGCAATTTCAATCGAGTAACAATACTTCTACTTGAGTAGGAAATATCAGTACTCTCTACAACTCTCCACGTCACTGAACGTTGAAACTGGATACCTCTTTAATAGACAGGAGCATGACATTGGGCCCCTTAAATGCCTCTTGCCATCTTTTCGTCGAATTTGGTCAACTTTCTTCCTAATGGTCAAACAAGCAACTTGAGAGGCTTTCATTTTGCTTTCATGCTTCCTGACAATGTTTACGCTATATAAAAGAAGTTTCCTAGCTTTGCAAAGTCTCGTAAACAGAGACTGAAAATAGACATTAAGGACAGTGACACAGGAGACACTGACGGATCGGAACGGATATAGGTCGTAAACAGCAGTTGGCGACTAATGCTGCATGTGTTTCCTCTTCACCTAATATGACATTTATTCCTTCAACAAACCCAAACTCTTTCAATGGGGGTGGGTGTGATGTCATTTCATCTTTTTGTTTCAAGTATTTTTAAAATGTGGAACAGAAACACCTACTTGGTCATTGTAGACTTACGATAGCAGTAGCAAATTTTTCTGCCAGATCTGGTACTGAATAGCTAATTCTTTCCAAACAGACTCAGGTACGTGTTTTTAACCTGTGTTGCTTTATCATTGTCCATGTCTGAGATCAAATTCAGAGAGAATTGTCACTGGATCTCATTTAAAATTGATTGTTTTTTTTTTCTTGGCAGTTTTCAGAAAAACAAAACAAAACAAACAACACTCAATTGTCTAAGCTACCCCATCACAACAAAACAAACAAGGTTCTCTAATATTACACAACATTTTTATTTTTACTTATTACTAATTTTACAATATATACATTCAATATATATTCTGCACAAGTTTTATATATACAGTTTATACATGCACATCAAACATATATACATACGTACACACATATATACACATACTGTATACATACATACACATGACAAAACTATTTCATATCTGTGACACAATTTTCATCATTTAAATTTAGTGTGGCAATATAATATTTAATACAAACCTTTTATTATGTTTATTAAGTATTAATAACAATATGTACTTATTTGTACATTATTGCTGTCCTAGGTAAAGTTGTTGCTCATTTTTCTTGTACTTATAGTATAGCTACATATTTGAATCAGAACACAAACATCTGTTATATTTATATGTCTTAAAAACCTTTTTAAAACTGGTTTATGTTGGTGCTATGTTTTTTTTTTCATCCTTTAGGCAGTTCCATAATTTAACCCCTGCTATTGTTATACTTGTCCTTTCCAGTGTTATTCTAGCAATTTGTATCTTGAAATGTAGTTTCCTCTTAAATTATATTCCCCTTCTCCTCTTTAAATCTTTTCTGCAACCCTCTTGCTTCTTTATACACAGAGTTCATTTATTATTATTAACATTTGGTTAAGTATTGCTGTTTTTTTCTGTATTTTTAACCAACTGAAGGTTAAAGGAAGTGTTCACATTTTCTTGGCATCTCCTGTGCTTCATGAGAAGCCAACAGGCCCCATAGGCTGAAACGTCAAACACTCAGGTCGTACACCATGACCGGTGTTAAGATGAAACTGCATAGCACTCAGTCGATGTAATGCAATATGCGTGCGACAGGAAAGAAGTGTTCCTGAGACGCCCGCAGATCCACGTGAAGGCTCAGTCCACTAATTATTAATAGAGGACGATTAGGAGGGCAGTGGCTACACGTGATGGACATTCACACAAGGTCGAGAAGGAGCACTCTTAAGAAGTGGTGCATGCTCGCCGATGACTATTTTTATCGACACAGGAGAAAATAGCATCATGAGAAAAACAATCTCGGGCTTGGGAAAAGAAAATGTTTTCGGTGTTCACAGTTTGCTCTTAAAGCAAAGATTTTTTTTTTTCACCCAAGTTGCATGAAGCAATGATTAACTATTTAATCAATCAATAACATGATTATCAGTAATTAACTATAAATGAATAAATTGTTATCTGCAATAGAAAAAAAATATTAATTCATACTTGAATAAGTAGTGCATTATAAATTTTTATTTGAAATGTACTGCTATATATAAAGTAAATAAGTTGATTCTAAAAATATATTGGGACTACCGTAACCCAGTAGCAGTAAAGCTATTTTTAATAATTCTCAAATGGCAACTATTAAAAAGTGAAGCCATTTAAAGCTCTTTTAATTTCATGGCGTCTTGCGGGATGCTCGTCTGTGAGGTTCCATCACATCAATGGTTTATGTTTTGTATTCTAGATACTACAAAAACTAGAGATACTTCAGTGTTAAGAAATTACAACTCAGCGTTAGTTACGAGGATCTTTTGTTGTTGTCAATACCACTATCTGGTATATAATGAAGGCAGTGGCTATCTGTATGGTTGCCGTATCAATATACCGACATTCTATCCATACGGAGTGCCCCTCATTGGCCAGTTTAGGTCACGTGACTAAGACTAAACCTAACCGTAAACCTAACCCTAACCCTTAAAATTGTTGCGATATAGGGTTATAACCTAACCTAACCCTAAACCGAACCCTAACCCCTAACCCTAAGATGCTACATACTTGTATTTCGGTAAATGTACCAATAGCACCGGGGCTTGTCCGTACGCCAACCGTACGAATAGACATGTTCTATTATGAACGGCGAAAGCACATCTATAGAAAGCTAGAATTCTTCGTTATTCTAACACGGACACTACTTTTCACTTTCGGTTCACATGGATTTATAGTCTGCAAAACTTGTGAAGTGTAATTCAAGATTTGGACCCTTATCTTTGATTATGTAATTTAAAGCTGCTGGGAATTATCCCTAGAACTTTTATTACACCAATAAAAACTTAATGTAGGCCTCTCACCACACCACATGCGCATGACTAGCTGAGAATAAACCGGCAGTTACAACAATCACTTCCATAGATAAGCCCTTTACTCAAAATATAGAGCATCTATACCCCATACACATTGTGCTGAGCAGTACAGAACAACATGCAATATAAACTAAAGAATAAATAAATAAGAATAAATTTCATCAAAATTAAAACTACAAACAGAACACAAAACAATGAAAAAACCATTAAATGTGGGCTATTAAATATCAGATCGCTTTTGTCCAAGTCCCTCTTAGTGAGTGATCTTATAACTGACCATCAACTAGGTTTGTTATGCCTCATGGAGACTTGGCTCAAAAAATGAAGCCAGCCCTCTCAATTATGGTAATTGCCATATTCCCCGTGAGAGTGGTCAGGGAGGAAAATTCATTTGAAAGCTTCTCCCTTGAAATTTGTAATCCCAAAAACCCACTTTATTGGTTATAGTTTACCGTCCTCCTGGTCCATATTCAGAGTTTCTCTCTGAATTCTCTGACTTTTTCACTGATCTGGTGCTGAGCACCGATAAATCTATCAGAGTAGGTGACTTTAACATTCATGTTGATGATGAAAACAACAGCCTAAATAAATGTTTTACCTCACTATTAGATTAAATATGCTTTACACAAAATGTAAACAAACCAACTCATTATTTTAATCATTCTTTGGACCTTGTTCTAACATATGGTTTAGATATGACCATCTGACAATATATCCTCAAAATCCTATTCTTTCAAATCAATTCCTGTTTTCCTTTGAACTCAAAATATCAGTCTGCTTAAATTCTGAGAAAAGAGTACACTATAGTAGACCACTGTCTGAAAAAGCTGCAGCTAGATTTAAATATTTAGTTCCATCACTGCTTACCTCTGATCCATATGATATCGCAACAGAGAATAGCTATCAACGTCTAACGACAGAGAAAAAAAATTATCTTGTTAACAGTGCAATGTTGTCCCTGCACATAGCTCTGGATGCTATTGCTCTGCTTAAAAAGAAGACGATACGTCATAAAAAGGTCGCTCCCTGATATAATTCTGAATTGCGTCTTTTAAAACAGGCATCGTGAAAATTGGAAAGGAAGTGTGTCTCTTCAAACATTGTAGAAGTTTATATTTCCTGGAGAAAGTTTATGAATAGAAAAAAGCTCTTAACGAAGCTAGAACTTCCTATTACTCAACTTTAATACAGGAAAACAAAAATAATCCTCAGTTTCTATTCAACACTGTAGCCAGGCTCACCAAAAGCCACAGCTCTGTTGATCCCTCTATTCCTGTCAACCTAAGCAGTGACGACTTCATCAACTTGTTTACTGATACAATTCTAACGATTAGAAACAAAGCTAATGTCCCCCCCGCAGGAGTGCTCAATAATTTCTTAAACAATCACCTACTTAGGAACAATTTATATGAGAGCTTTCAGTCTGGCTTTAGAGCCCATCACAGCACAGAGACTGCCTTAGTTAAAGTAACCAATGATCTCCGCTAGCCTCAGACAGAGGGTTGGTCTCAGTTCTGGTGCTCTTAGATCTCAGTGCAGCCTTCGATACAGTGGATCATCATTTATTACAGCAGAGACTGGAAAGCGTTTTTTGGATTAAAGAAACAGTGCTGGGTTGGTTTGAATCCTATTTATCAGAGAAAACCCACTTTGTTCATGTTAATAATCTCTCCTCAGCGCACGCCAGAGTTAATCATGGAGTTCCAAAAGGTTCAGTTTTGGGACCGATACTCTTTACATTATATATGCTTCCACTAGGTAACATTATCAGAGAACATGGTATAAATTTCCATTGCTATGCGGATGACACACAGCTGTTTTTGTCAATGAAATCAGATGAAACTCATCAGTTATTAAAACTTTTCTTAAAGACATTACATCCTGGATGAGCTGTAACTTTCTCCTTCTTAACCAGGATAAAACCGAAGTGATTTTATTTGGTCCAAAGCACCTCAGAGAGAAATTATCAGAGCAAATAGTGTCTCTTTTGCCTTGTTGGATTGCGAATCCCATACAGTGTTAGAAGTTACATTTTTGTCATATTAAAGAAGTGTTTTTACTTTATTCTTACAGTTGAAGTTTTCTTCTTGCTGCTCCTTTTTAAATCATGGAATATGTTTCAGTTGATAGTTGTTTTCTCTTTTTGTTTTTTTCTTGTTTTGGTATTTTGTGTGTGTTTTTGTATTATATGGAATAATTTGAATATTGCCATTATCAGAACGAATGGATGAATGAATGAATGATTTCTTGTGTTTCTTCACCAGACAAGGAAGACAGTCATTTGCTTAACAATGTTGACTTGCCAGAGACAAGTGGTGTAGACAGCATGAAAACAATAACCACTATTATGTGACTTGGTAGAAGTTTTATATATCAGTGGCTTGAGGAATTCTTCATGGTTTGGGTTACCTGTATGAATGCTGTTTCTGATAGAAAGGTGTCAGAATACATGGCATTGATACATATGGGGAATGTCATTATGAACATTTGTCCTGTAGGCTAAAAGTCCCAACAAAAGACATGATAATCTGAGCTGGACCACAGAACATTTCAATAAGTTTATTTTGAAAAAATAAGCAGGTTGCCTGAGCACCTGAGGAACACAAAACACCAGGATACACTATGAAATGAAGACAACAGTCTTTTTGAAATTGTGAGGATATTATGTCTTAATATAAAGAAAACATAATCAAGTAAAAGACAAATCTGTCTCATTTTATGTCAAACTCTCCTCTTACTTCCGCCAAGTCTGAATTGTGCATATCATCGCAATCTTTTGAAAAAATGGGGGTGCCCATACTTTTGGACTACTGTATAGTTAATAATAATCATCATTGATCCAGATAACTGCAAATATGTGTCAAGGAGATTATTTTGGCGTTCAGCAGGTCTCTAAGTACTTTTGTCTTCGTTTTTTTCTCTTTTTTTTGGGGGGGGGGGTAGGCTGGATTCTCAATAATGTTTCAGCATATGTTTGTGTAATCTGTAATTCCGATTTCTTGGTGCCTAAATATACTGTATGTTTTGGTTAAGAGTTGCAAACAAGGAAAATTACAAATAGACAAAAAACTCCAAGTTTGTGAAAATTTGTTCCCAAAACTTTCCTTAACTGCTTGAATATAACAATCTAAAATAAAGATAAACTGGTGGGCGACCCGAGTCCCTGGACTTGTGGCTTTGTAAGTTAAGGGGGAGTTACACAGAGATTGTTTGAAATGCACAGCAACTACAGTTACCTCAGCTCAGTCATCCAAGCCCAGCCGTTCCCCTTGGAGTCCAGGAAAACAAGAGCTTAGTGCAATGGAATGCAAAGAGCCCTTTGGTGGACCCTGAAGGGGATCCACAGCTTACACACAGGGAGCTGGAAAAGTGTTTTTCTGTGAGAAACTTTACAGTCTCGTTGCAGAGACTCTTGTCTGCACATAATGCTTGTTTGTGTTTCTTACAGCATATTTACGAAAGGAAAACAAGTTACAGGCTAACATTCAGCAGCACAAATTCTAACATTCGTTCTAAAACATATGAACTAGAGCAACATCTCATGGACAGGTGCAGCCACATAGCACAAACCTGCAAGTAGGAGAGAGTATTTCTTTGTTAAAGATCATTTTGTCCCTTTTGTTATTTGGCTGTTGCTTGATGGATCTTGGATGCAAGACATCAAAGACTTTATTTGTTTTGATGTCCCAGGCATCTGACAAGCACCTCGTGTGGAAAACATGCAAACATGCCATTATATAACATAACATTATTTGTTGTACTTGTCTGAACACATTTAGTCTGAAGATAATGGTGTTTTTTTGAGGGTGGTTTGCTGTCATGCTTTGGAGTCATATCAAACATTGATTGTGTGGGTGATCACCCCCCTAAGGTAGAATTTCCCAGCAGTACCTTGGTTTTTGCAGTAAATTGTCAGACACGTTTGACATTATCAAAGGGCACAAGATGAGGAGTCTAGAATGCAATACATAGCTCAGAGTCAGGCTGGTTCTCCCCACATTCTTTCACTTTGCTCGCCCACGCTCACACTAAACACTGCCTGAGTTTCATATTGCAGCTCTAAAGTGCTAACAACACTCCTACACAGGTTTCAGTCTTTCACTTTGCAAGGCAATGTTAAATCAAGAGTAGACAACCCTCATTAGACTAAAAAACTCCCTAAACACAGAAGTGTAAGTTACATGTAAAAATTTTAATGCGAAAGGCGTGTAGCCTATATTCTTACATTAATATCAGGACTTCTTCTTCTTCTTCTTCTTCTTCTTCTTCTTCTTCTTCTTCTTCTTCTTCTTCTTCTTCTTCTTCTTCTTCTTCTTCTTCTTCAATGCTTGTTGAATTGGGCTGTAATTTGACATGGCTATTCTATGAGCAGATGTTAAGAGCCTCTCGGAGACCTTTTTGAAAGGGGACATAGTTGTGTGATATATCGTTTCAAAGGCAATTCAACGTAGATTATGATTTTACATTGCACAATTTCATTTGTTTTACTCAATGGAACCGAGTCATTTGATTTAATTCTCGGTAACGTGGTACGTGCTATTTGGCGCGGAGACGTTCTGTGAACCTGGCCGTAGTTCATCGGAACTTGTTCTCATAAAATTATACTCCTAATGTGGCAAAGTAGCTATAATTAAATGTTGAAATTGTTTTGCTACAGCTTTACTCATACAAGTATAGATCAACAACACAGTAAGCAAAACAAAATGTAGAATAAACAACATTCCCACATATCATTATTAATGTGTAAATATCATCCAAATATAACAAACATTTGTGTTCTGATTCAAATGTGTAGCTATAACAAACAAGCGTCCATTTGAATTCTTGGGATTTAGCGCACGGCAGCTAGCTGCTAAAGCTAAGGGCTAACTGTTAGACTATAACTAATGTTTGCTCCTTGTTTGTGTTTGTTCTCATAATTAAGTCTCTTTCGATCAAACATATATTTGTTCATATACAATCACCTTTTGTTTATTGTTAAAGAAATGTCCCAAGATTACGCGCGTGTGTGTGCGTGCGTGCGTGCGTGTGTTCTACATTACATAACTAGTAAACATTCTTGCAATTTGTACTTAGAAGAAATTGAGCAAACATGAACTGATGATTGTTTAGACTAAATGTGAAAACATTGGTTATGGGAACGTGCAGTACAGCTTTTCACAATCATAATTGCAAAATAAACAGGAAATCATTATCCTTTCATTGGCAAAAACAACCCCCTCCTCCAGTGGTGATTCACCTTTGCCTTCCATTTGATGAGTCAAGTGTTGTCCACGTGAACTAAAAGCTGCCCACGCAAATAAAAATGCCTTGGTAATGGTGAGATTATCCATTTGGATTAGCTTCATGTTGTTGTCCTTTGTACAGGGTTCATTTTGGACTTCTTCTCTGGGTCTAAGTTTACTGAATGCTGGGTTTGCAACTTCTTTTTTTTCTTCCAGTTTTGGAAGTGTTAAGTTACAAGCTAAAGTGATGAACATTTGATATGTGTGCTAAGTTTCATTTCTCCTCCTCAGCTGCCCTCACTCTGAGACGAAGCCACTCCTCCTGTCTGTGTTATGCTTCCTGTTCCCAGACCTCTATCCTTTACTTATAAAACATTCCTCTGCCTACAAATATATATATATACACACAGTGCCTTGCAAAAGCATTCGGCCCCCTTGAACTTTTCAACCTTTTGCCACATTTCAGGCTTCAAACATAAAGATATAAAACTGTAATTTTTTGTGAAGAATCAACAACAAGTGGGACACAATCATGAAGTGAAACGAAATTTATTGGATATTTCAAATATTTTTAACAAATAAAAAACTGAAAAATTGGGCGTGCAAAATTATTCAGCCCCCTTAAGTTAATACTTTGTAGCGCCACCTTTTGCTGCGATAACTGCTGTAAGTCGCTTGGGGTATGTCTATCAGTTTTGCACATTGAGAGACTGGAATATTTGCCCATTCCTCCTTGCAAAACAGCTCAAGCTCAGTGACGTTGGATGGACAGCGTTTGTGAACAGCAGTTTTCAGTTGTTTCCACAGATTCTCGATTGGATTCAGGTCTGGACTTTGACTTGGCCATTCTAACACCTGGATATGTTTATTTGTGAACCACTCCATTGTAGATTTTGCTTTATGTTTTGGATCATTGTCTTGTTGGAAGACAAATCTCCGTCCCATTCTCAGGTCTTTTGCAGACTCCATCAGGTTTTCTTCCAGAATGGTTCTGTATTTGGCTCCATCCATCTTCCCATCAATTTTAACCATCTTCCCTGTCCCTGCTGAAGAAAAGCAGGCCCAAACCATGATGCTGCCACCACCATGTTTGACAGTGGGGATGGTGTGTTCAGGGTGATGAGCTGTGTTGCATTTACGCCAAACATAACGTTTTGCATTGTTGCCAAAAAGTTCGATTTTGGTTTCGTCCGACCACAGCACCTTCTTCCACATGTTTGGTGTGTCTCCCAGGTGGCTTGTGGCAAACTTTAAACGACACTTTTTATGGATATCTTTAAGAAATGGCTTTCTTCTTGCCACTCTTCCATAAAGGCCAGAGTTGTGCAGTATACGACTGATTGTTGTCCTGTGGACAGAGTCTCCCACCTCAGCTGTACATTTCTGCAGTTCATCCAGAGTGATCATGGGCCTCTTGGCAACATCTCTGATCAGTTTTCTCCTTGTATGAGCTGAAAGTTTAGAGGGACGGCCGGGTCTTTGTAGATTTGCAGTGGTCTGATACTCCTTCCATTTCAATATTATTGCTTGCACAGTGCTCCTTGGGATGTTTAAAGCTTGGGAAATCTTTTTGTATCCACATCCGGCTTTAAACTTCTCCACAACAGTATCTCGGACCTGCCTGGTGTGTTCCTTGGTCTTCATGATGCTCTCTGCGCTTTAAACTGACCTCTGAGACTATCACAGAGCAGGTGCATTTATACGGAGACTTGATTACACACAGGTGGATTCTATCTATCATCATTAGTCATTTAGGTCAACATTGGACCATTCAGAGATCCTCACCGAACTTTTGGAGAGAGTTTGCTGCACTGAAAGTAAAGGGGCTGAATAATTTTGCACGCCCAAGTTTCGATTTTTTATTTGTTAAAAATGTTTGAAATATCCAATAAATTTCGTTTCACTTCATGATTGTGTCCCACTTGGTGTTGATTCTTCACAAAAAATTACAGTTTATATCTTTATGTTTGAAGCCTGAAATGTGGCAAAAGATTGAAAAGTTCAAGGGGGCCCATTGCTTTCGCAAGGCACTGTATATATCCATTTCATATATCCATTAAACCTTTCACTCCAGAGTGAAAGGTTTAATGGCTCAGAAAGATCAGGAGAAACTGGTCCATGCTTTTATCTCCAGCAGACTGGACTATTGTAATGGTCTTCTGACAGGAATCCCCCAAAAGAGCATCAAACAGCTACAGCTGGTTCAGAACGCTGCAGCTCGGGTCTTAACCAGAACAAAGAGGTCAGAGCACATTACTCCAGTTTTAAAGTCTTTACACTGGCTCCCAGTCAGCCTCAGAATAGACTTTAAAGTTCTGCTGCTGGTGTATAAATCTGTGAATGAGTTTGGTCCAGAATACATCAGTGACATGTTAGTCAGGTATGAACCCAGCAGGTCTCTCAGATCTATGGACACAGATCAGATAGTGGAGCCCAGAGTTCACAGTAAACATGGTGATGCTGCTTTTAGTTGTTATGCTGCAAAGAAGTGGAACAAACTGCCAGCGGAGCTTAAGTCAGCATCCAATGTGAACATTTTTAAATCAAAGTTAAAGGCACTTTTTTTCTCTACTGCATATGATTGAGAGAGAGATTTTTTGTCATGTTGTTGATGTAATGATGATTTTACTGATGATTTTAATTGATTTTACTGATGATTTTAATTGTTCTTATTGATTTAAATGTTCTTATTGATTTAAATGTTCTTATTGATTTTAAACAATTGAATGTTTTATCATGTAAAGCACATTGAGTTGCCTTGAGTATGAAATGCGCTATATAAATAAATTTGCCTTGCCTTGCCTTGCCTTGCCATTTATGGACAGCACTCATCAACCTTCTTCTTTCCTTTTTACCTGTAAACAGTCGAGACCAGGATGTCATGTGCAGTTTGTTGGTGTTTGACGTGGCACTGCACTGAAGGAGCTGTTTGTTCTCTCGCTGAGTTTTCCCAGCTCCTCAGTCAGCTGACCGTGTTTGCTTCCTCTAAAAGCAAATTTACTTTGTGGCGCATTTAAAAGGCTCACATGGAGTAGGCGTATTTTTTCAGCAAAGTCGTATACATGTAAATGCTTGTCATTGAACTCAATTTATTTTAACAACTCTCTGTCAAGTGCAGAGTTTCCTGAATAGTCTCAATGTTGATAGGAAGGAATAGGAACGTCATGGTGTTGACGATACCATGGTATTACAAGATATGGGCGATATGGATCAAAACTTATATTTTGATATTTTTTCTCAACATGTTGATATTCACGATATAAATCTCGATAACTTTAATTCATGTAAGTCTTAGCAGAAAGAGGATTCTGGGTTAAGTTTGCTGATGCAAAATTCCACACAGGCTGCACAATATGTGCCACTTTTGACTTTTTCTCCCATAAAGGCACAGCACATGTGAGTGAGTTCTGTAGTGTGGCTTGGTTAGGGGAAGGTCTGGGTTAGGACGTACTCAGAAATTAATCTGTGCTGTTCATGCTGTTCTGCGAAGTAGCGTAAGCAGCGACTCCTAAAACAAGTTTTTTTGACACAAAATAAGCAAAAAAAAAAAATTATATTGATATAGGCAATAGTGCAGTTTTCTATATCGCCTAAATGGAAAACTCGATATATCTTGAATATTGATATATCACCCAGCCCTACCTCGATAATGTTCTGGTTATGTCAAGGTATAAAATACTGAGCCATTGCACTAAAAAAAAAGTTTTGGGTTGACTGTAGTGGACCATTTCAGAGGAAACTACATGCACCATACTGCTTTGAGGCGTCATATGTTACAGGCAATCGAGCCAATGGCGTGCGACGATTCAAGCGTGTTTATAGAACTTGTGCATGATGCAGCGGCTACAAGTTAGAGGTGTGCAAACATGTTAGCATTGCTGTAAACTGTGTGCCTTCCTGTAAAACCGTGAGCTTTCCTACAATATCCTTTGTTGTAATTTGCGCTATATACATAAAGTTGAATTGAATAGTTAGGATCAGATACAGGAAGCCTGGAACACTTTTGCTGGTGTATTTTGAAGACATGTTGGACAGGGAGAGCGTGTACAAAGTCCAGGATGGTTAAACAGGAATAGCATGAGTATTAAAAGCCTTTTAACCTTGGCCTTTGTCTGCTTTGAATAGGAAGGTGCACTTTGATGTGCACGCTTAGAGAGGCACACACAAACGCTCATACAATCATACACAAGTGAAACCACACATCAAAGTCATGATCCAACATGCTCATCTTTTCGTTTTTCCAGCTTTCCTTTTGTTTTGAGTGCACAAGGAGATAGGTGTGCGTGTGTGTTATGTTAAAAATGTGAAGCAGCAACCGTTTTACTGTTTATGTCTGGAAGGAGTAATGTTCCCATGCAGTTCCCTGGTACAACTGACTTATTAGCAAGTCATCAGTGCTTGAGATAAACAATCTCAGCAAAGAGACAACACCCATCTCAAAGTGCACACACACACACGCACGCACGCACGCACACACACACACACACACACACACACACACACACACACACACACACACACACACACACACACACACACACACAGAGCCTGCAGTGTAGGCAGTGTTTACACACAGAATTATCCTCAACCTCACTTGTACCGAGAACAGCCTTATTTGATGCTAAAATACAGGAGTTTAATTGAATCTCACTAGAATTAGTTACTTAATTGTATATAGTTTTGAATTTCAATTTCTCACATCTCTCATTGCATGCATATACAGTGTGCAGGATGTTGTGTGGCAGTGCAGTTAAATGACAACAAAGCTGCACAAGTACCTTCATTAAACCGGCGTAACCAGAGAAAGCTGATGCACACCCATTGAGAACATGCAAATAATGCTCAGACTGGCCAGGAGTCTCTTCTAAAGCAAATGTATGGGTATAATATTTCCATTTTTCCATAATCACAGCTGAATACATTCATACTACATCCAACTAAAGAATTATCTTTGGGATAAAGTGGTTAATAAAGCGCTCCAACTGTATTTTTAATAATGTTTATGCATACACGAATGCTGATGCAGCAACAAGGTCTATCTGCATGAAATGAAAACAAGCATAGACATTAACATAGTGATTTTCTTATATCATTAAAGTAGACATTTTTTAACTAACGCAAACATTAACATTCAGCACAAACACTTCAGAGGTTTCTGTACATTAAACCTTTTTATGAGCTCATATGTGGTGGGTTTGTTTTCTGCTAAGGAATGCTTTAGGGTGTTTTTTTAAAAACTAGTCTATTGTAGAGGTGTTTGAGGTGGTTTGAGTCATGCATGTATGGGTACAGCGGGTTTACTGGGTTACCAATGGCTGCTTGGTACGGATACAACTACAGCACAACTGTTAAATTACAGGTTAAAGACAGTTTTTATTCGTATACAGTAAGGGTGTAACGATTCACTCATTAGATCGATGAATTGGTTTATATTTCTACGATCCAACTACATCGATCTGTGCTCGGCTTGTTAGCCTTCCCGATGACATTAATTGATCTAAAATAATTTTCAAAGGTAATCAACTGATTGTATCGATACAAGGGAATAACGCATCGGATTTAAGCATGGCAGACTTTATATGGATGTTTTAAAAGCGCTTTTAATATAGACTGACTTTAAAACTAGCTGTTTAGCTATAATATGGTGTAGAACATCTCTGTCTTTCGTGAGCTTAATGTCTGTATGCATTGTCCCTTCAAATAAAGACTGAACTAGACTAAACTAAAACTTAAAACCGGGATCGTAATTTAACAAAGGAAGACGACAGATTTTCAAAAGAAAGTATTTGCATTTTATTTGTAATGAAAAAAAGTCATATATATTACTTTTCTTTTTCTTCCTTTTGGTTGAAATGTATTATTGCAACAGCTAAACCAAATTTAAAGTGACCATCAGTAAAAAAAGAAGCAACATTTTAAGTCAACAAAAATTTGTTTTGAATAATAAAAAACAACAACTTGTTTTTCTTTTTGGCATGTTGAAGGAGAATGCATGAGAGGAAGCGAATGGGTAATATTGGCAATGCCATCGACCAATCAGCATGGAGTTGAGCATTTTTAATTGGTTTATATTGCCAATGCTACTATGGCAACTGCTGTGATTGACAGATCACGTTTTTAAGCGAAACACGCTTTCAGGGTATTTCCTGTTAGCAGCAACAGGCCAGATGTGCATTTAAACAAGACAAATGGTTTGGGGGAAATCGACCGGGATACGGGACGTAACTCTGAAAACCGGGACTGTCCCTGGTAAATCGGGACGTCTGATCACCCTATTTTAATATTAAATGTAGCATGTAGCGTTAGCTTATTAGTGTTTGCTCTGCAGAAAGACTCAGGCCTCCATCAAGTTAAAAACAATAAGTATTAGGTTCAACCACTGCTTATTTAACCTGAACAGATCTTGGTTTTACTTCATTTTTGAAATTAATATTGTTATTTTTATGCTGAAAAAAAGAAATGGAATTGAGTCAGGTAAACCTAATATGTATTTTTATTGAAACCGTATTGAAAATGAGAGCAGAAAAGGTTGACATCCTGTTAATTTAAACTGAAGTGTTGGTTGGACTTAATTAAAATAAAATGTGAATACATTTGCCATTAAATTTGTTACTTGTTTGTTTATGTCCATGATTCATTTATAAACAATTGCCTTTCAAGAAACAACAGGAATCTAGGAAACTTCACCTGCACTGTACAGTAACCAGGTATTTATTTCTGTCACACTGGTTGAATGAATATTTTGGATAAAAAGTTACTGAGTCGATTTCAATTCACTGAATCGTTATGGATCGAATCGTTCTAAATCAACCAATATCATCCACGAATCAGCAACAACGAATCGTGATTCGAATCAAATCGCTGTTAGGATGAATCATTACACCCCTAATATACAGTCTTTACTTCATTTAAATTGACTTTATATTTATTTGAAAACAGTGTTTGTGTCAAAAACAAAACAAGCCAACACTATACTTGCCATATTGCATTGGTAGAAAACTGCCAGCTATACATTTTTTCTAGCATGTTGAATCACATGAGACATTACATTTCCCATCAACCACTGCAGTTATATGCAACACGTCCATCACCACCGATAGTTTGAATCACATTTATTGCATCACTCTGGAAAACATGTCATTTTTAATGACTTCTATCTCTAACCTAGACTGATCAATGAAGCTACTATGTGTGAACAGTCAGGCTCTTTGTCAGAGTAAACCACTATGTGTTCTCACACTGATCAGCTTCAGCTCCATGTTCATAATCAGACGATCTTTCACATCATTTCCTTTAAATGTATGACTCACTTCTTGGAAAAGCAAACATTTTGTTGTTTGCTCAATTCATGAGGGCAGAAGTGCACTCTCATTGCATTTCTGTTTATTCCTCATAGCAAAGTTTGTGAGTGTCTTCACCGCCGCCTTTTATTTAGTCTGGATTGTAACAATACAGCTCTAAATACAGGCCTGAAAAACATTCTACACAAATTATTCTTGTATGCCGTAAGATGGAAAACCTGAAGCATTACAAATAATTCGATTTTTCCTCTTAAATATTACATTAACGTTAAGCTCCTCAAGCAATATTTTTTTTTTATGTTCATAAAAAAAGAGTGTAGGCCATAGAGATGAATAAATTAAGATTATGAAGATCATTTACTTGAAAAAAAAAGATGTAAAAGGTTGAAATTGGTGCTCGAAAGTTTGTTTTGATCTCTACTGTAAATACTTTCTTATTGACATTGTTGGAAAAGTTTCGCACATTGCATTGTGGGATGTGGAGTCCTGTGGACGGATAAGGAGAAGTGTTTTGTTTTATTCTTACTGTGATTTATTGCGTTTCTTCACCAGACAAGGACATTGATTCACTTAAAGCAGAACTAAGTAACTTTCGAGTAGTGCTCCCCCTAAAGGTCCCTTTTGGTTTTGTCAGGGTCGTAAACACTCCGCACCCCCGACGCAGCAGCTCCTTCCTCCTGCTTCATTGAGACGGACAATGGGAGGCTTCCTAAACGTAATTAAAGCGGTTAATCTTGAATAAGCCTACATTCTGGGTGAACTCATCCTTTAGTAACGTAAAAATGGCGCTGTTTATGATAAGCGAAGCCAGTTGTCTCCACACACACACACACACACACACACACACACACACACACACACACACACACACACACACACACACACACACACACACACTGACGTCACTGGAGTAATGAAGTGACCAATAAGCACCACTATGTTCAAGCGACTCATCACGGGCGATTGAAGTGACTACAGTCGCGTTCAGTGTGAGCCCACCTTTAGTGTGTATTGGGCTGTTGTAAAGCAGTACGTGTTGTCGCGAGAACGAGAACAGAGCTGCGAGACTGCAACCGGGTCAGAGGCAGGGAAAGTTATAAGTGCTGTTTTCTGGACAGAGACAGCACGGGGAAATGAAAGACCCCCCATCACCCCATAAACACTTGTATTACCCTTAGAAGGACTACGAGAAGGATTTATCAAGGTGAAAAAGTTACTTAGTTCTGCTTTAACATTATTTTTGTTCTAGTTTGTATTCTCTGTGATATCAACTCACTCGTTGAAACTTTCATTTTTGTCCATATTCGGATCTTTAGCGTGAAACCCTAAAAAAACACCCGCCATTGTTTTGCCGCAACTTTCAGCCTGTGAAAACACCAGAATTGTGTTAGGAATTCACTTATGCATAGTTTTTGTAGCAAACACAAGAAATCACTGTAAAAATGAAGGAAAAACACTTCTATGCATTTGTCTACGGGACTCCACATCCCACCATTTGAGCATGTGATCTTTTTATAGATCTATGAGGCCTATGCTATGTCTTCATCGGATTAACAAAGAAAATCGTCCCGAACTGCTTTTTTTTAAAAAAAAAAAAATCTTAAACTTCTTTGCTGGTGACTGTTTTTGTACTGAGTCAAAATTCATTATGTTTACAGAGGGCCTGTAACTGCTTTTAGTTAGTGCTAATCTGTAAAAGGTTCACAAGCCTGGGTTCTAAAATTGGATACATGCTTGTCCTCTTGTTGCTCTTATCCGTGTTTGTTGTAAAGTCAAATATAAAGAAATTTTTCTCCCACACAGTGTTTGAATAGATTTTAATAACCGACCGGTTTTATTATCACCTGTCTCTTTCGTTGATGTCAACCTGGCATTTAAAAGCATCTATAAATACTTCTTAGCTGTGAGATCAACAGATGAGTTTGCCAGGCCGGATTAAAAAGCTGACAAGGCGGGGACAGCGGGCACCAATTTGTCCCTACTTAGCGAAGATAGCGAAAGAATATAGTGCCAGTTTGAGCTCAAATTTAAAGATTTATTACTTGTACATTTAGCTTGGTTAACATATTAATTCACATTAAACTCTCCAAGTCAGCACTCAGTGAAAGTGAAGGTGCTCCATCATCAGTAGAATGGTAAAGCATGCTATTTAGACCATATGGAACACTTGATTTTGTGTGTAATGTTGCCTGTCTGCCTTAACTCCACACCCTCCAAAAAAATGTCGCTACCTCTTTTGAATAGGGAAAGCATTGGCTATAATGTAAGGACACTCCTGCTTTACATGCACAAACCTAATTCTGTGCAAAGGATTATTGGAATGCAAAAATATCTACAACTTATTAGTTGTCATTGCGTTGATTAACCCTTACAGATCATTTCTATTGGCATAAATTTTAAAGAGCCACCAGGACACGTTTCCACCCATTGTGACCTTGTTGTTGTAATAGATTTGGTTAAGTGCACTGAGAAAGCTGCAGATGTTATATGAATGACTTGGTTGGGTAAGAGCTTGTCATTATCTGAGGCGTGTCTCGTCCTGTATGCCAACAACGTTCAAATAAAGAATAGAAAAGGAAGTGGGGGGCCAAAAAACTTGTTTAAAATAATGAAAGGGACTAAAAAGTCCTGCTGTATTGTTGTGTTTGCAAAATCTTTGTATGTTTCATTGTCTCTGGAATCAACTATGTAGCCAATGTGCTAGATAGTGTCATTGTTTCACTATCAGGAACCTCACCTTCTTTAATCCTTCCATCAAGATGTTGCCCAACAGAACAACTAATCTAACATTTCTTAGTAGGTAGAGCATTGTTGTGTGTAGATGGGTGCATAGTTGCTGTTTAGAATGGAGTGAGTGTTAAACATTACCAAATTGCTTAACAATAACCAAATGTCAAGTGATAGATATTATTTGGAGTAGGATTTCAAAAATTAAAAAAAAAAAAATTACTGGTAAATTTCCACGGGAATCAAAAATACGAGAATTATTTATTAGAATTAACCGGAAATAGGAAGTAACCCACTATAATTAACATACCTGTGATGGGCCAACCTGCAATTTTGAAAATGTCCCTATAATTCTTAATAGTAGTTCCTGGTAATTCCCGTGGAAGGTTTCCAACTTTAAAAATACCTGGAATTTTGCAACCCTAGTTGAAAAAATGTTTTTGAATTGCTTTCTTTTTAATGGACTAATACTTGTGTTTTGATATGATACATTTTAAAATCACTCCCAATTTCCGCTTTATAATAATAATAATAATAATAATAATAATAATTTTGATTAAATGTAAGTACCTTTGTGACCTCCAGGGACACTTTATACAACAATTAATATCGAACAAAAACCCAGTAAATATAATAGCAAGGTAATTTCAATAATTCATTTACATAAAAGCTTATATTCATGAATATTGCCCAAATTCTCAAGCTTAAATGCTTGTGAATGTACCTGAAATGTTCTGCCCTCAATGCAACCCTAAGTTAGTCAGCTAGCCAAGGCATAAAAGCTACTAAGAAACATAATGAGGTTGTATTAGACTTCATGCTCAAATTTGTGCAAAAATTCAATGAAGTTGTGTCTTTCAAATATAAACATCTTTAGTAAAGACCATTAAATGAAAAAAACCCTAAAAATACTTTGACGTTTAAATTCTGTTGGGTTTTGGGTGTCTTGATTTGCCAAACTTGGTAAATGTGTTTGTGCACAATCAAAGCTGTCTTTTGCTAACTCTATGTGTCACAGCAGCTGCTTCTGCAGCAAAGCCAACAGCTGAGAAAGGATCAAACTCTAAAAAGCTGGATGACAACATGCGCTCTAAATAAAAGCCTGGCACAGCATGACTCATTTAGATTGCACAACAAGTTAAAGACCACTTGTGTGAATTATTACCTGCCAAGCTGAATCCCTTTAACCTATATTTAGATGGCTCTGCTGGGTGCATCTGCTGCTTTCCCGCTTGGCTTTTTTGGAGGTTCACATTCGGCAAACATTGCTTGCTGTTCATATTCCTTCAAGAACGAATCCAAACAGTATTTCAGGAATCATATTTGCCAATGGTGAAGGGCAACCACTATTTTAGGTTGCTCAAACAGCTAGACTAAACGAAGTCAGCAGATTTTAGAGGAAAACATGTTTACATCAGCTCGACTCTCACAAAGACTCCTTAAGAAATTGAAATACTCTTTCTCTTCAGGTCCAAAAATTACAACTTGGCCATACATTGGCGTAATGGTGGAAAAAGTGTGCTCAGTCTTTCTACAGATTTGCTTTCATGTGATATTATTGGTGAAGTTTAAAATATGGAACTAGTGTTGTAGTATTTAATACCGATCTTGGTCTTGAGACTGCATTATGGTCTTGGTCTTGACTCGGACTCAAGATAACTTTTACTCGTCTTGGTCTTGTCTCGGACTGGTCAAACTCGGGATTTTCCATCAAGACCAGTCGAGACCAGCACTGATCTGCTATTCCTCTACTTCATTAATGTGAAAATAAGGAGAAGCATTTGAAACTGTTCCTGATTTATTTATGTTGTCATTTGACTTCAAGCATTTACCTCCTTGGAAGTCTTTTCGAGTGCCTTATGTGTAAGACATTTGCAAAAACTTAGTCATCAGTCTATTTTATTTCTAGTCAGAAAAACCTTACTCACCTGACAAAAAAAACATCTTATTTTCAAATATTCAAAATAATTCAGGACTTATCAGTGGCTTTTAATTACCCTACATACAAGGATTGATCTTTTTTCCAAGAATCAGATGAACAAATTTGTCAAGATTAGAGATTTCTCTGAACATCTTGTGTCTGCTACAGAGTAAATATTTCACAGTTTGAACGACTGACATCTTTTCTTAGCATTGTTTACGGTTCCTTCTGATGACTTCTGGTCCCATGATACCTTTTAACAACAGTGAACTGTATTGATGAGATATGGTATCCATGACCCAATGTGACATTTACTCTTGTTGCCTAAGCATGCAGGCTGATAGTGAGGTGAAACGCTGTCAATAACGCAAGTTTAACAAGGGGAATTTTGGGTGACTTAAGTTTACACAGGTCACTTGTTGGGTTGTTTTGGTTGGGTTTGGTAAAAAACCACAAAATGACCCATGGCATAAGTCATCAAGAATTATAGTGTTTGGACTGAGGGAGGAAAACTGGACAAATCTATTGCCAGGCTCTTCTCAAGTATACAACATTTTCCACCAGTTATAACTGGTAACACTCACTTAAAACAGTTTGCATTTGCAAGTTGTGGTATCTGTGTTTTCCACTACATTCGAATGAACACCTGAGGCTCAAAACTTTTGCAGTGGATAACTGAACGTAATAATAATGGAGTCACTCATTGTTTCATCTGTCAACATATCAGCTGTACCAATGAAATGCTCTCAGTTGATCTGCTTCTGTTTCATGTATCAAACAACTTTTTATTATCACACAATTCCTACACACACACACCTTTCTGCACACACCCAATAGCCTGATTGCTTTATTGTTGGAGGCACTTATCTCTGGTGGCCACACCAACAGAAATATGGTATAATCATACAGCGCCATACAGAGCTGTAAGTATATGAGAAGATTAATGAGTGAAGTATTAATCACCGTGCACACCCAAGCCAAGCTGAGATACTGAATATTGTTATTAAATACTCTGCGGTGGTATCATCCAATCTTTGTGTTTGAACCAGCAATTTACCTGCCAAGCACAGGGATGAGCACAGCAAATTCAAACAGATGCAGATCATTTATATGAAAATACTTCATTTTCATCTGTTCTTATGGTTAATCAGTAGAACTCACCTGTTGAACTCTTGAAGGTGGGGATTTGGAGCACAAATGGTGTGAGGTTTGTATGCAACAACTCAAATGCAGATAGCGTTAGGTTGAAGTGTGTATTTGATATCTTTGTGTGTGATTGACTCGTGAGGGAATTAAGGATTTAAGAGTCCTGCTAACCTAATCAAGATAAGCATGTATACGAGATGTTTTATTATCACTGGAGGTCTCAGTTTCCTGCCCAAAGACTCAAATCACAAATTCAAAGTTTGTAGGCTCGACCTGTGCTGAAGAAACCAGCCTTGGATGCATAGTCATAGTTTCTTTAAATAAAAGCAACAATAATTCAATAAAAGAGAAAAAAGGAAGGTACAGGATATTGCGTTAATGCAGAATTTGGAGTAAAACCTTGAACTGTTGTAGAAAAAGTGATGGATCGTTTGTCCAGCTGGTTTAAAAAGTGACAATTCCTCCACTTCTTTTAATCCTTTAGAGTTGGGTTAATCAAACAAACATTGATTTTACTTTTATCCCACACTCTGCACAGCTATAATTTTAGTGAGTGACTTTATTTGCAATAGTCTGTTTATTTAGATAATTGTGTCCCTGTAAGTCCCGCCTCCATCTCACTGCTGTGGAAAAACATGCCAACGTTTGTTTATAGTGTCACAGCATTGGAACATTTATGTTTCCAACACCCAGCAGCATTTAAACTTTTTAAAACAAGTAATAGCTGCTAACTTGGGAAGGTTTGACATCTTTTCGTCGTGGAAGGAAGTTTCCACAGAGTAGAAATAGAATAAAAAATATTTTTCAGGAACTTTATTTGTTGGTGTAGTAGAAAGAGCAGGTTCTACACTTCTTCTGGATAGTGGAAAAAAAAAAGGATCAGCAACAGATTTAAAAAAAAAAAAAAAGCTTCACAAGTTTTATGACTTTTTGTGACTTGGTAAAAACTAGCTGTAGTTGGCAATTGTAAATAATAACATTGTGTTTGACACAGTGTCATGGAGCCATTTGTCAGTTTTGCACAAAAGTGTTGGATTGTGTAGTTAAAAAAAAAAAAAAAATTCTGTATGCAGAACAAGATTATAAAAAAATTTAACACAAACTAATGAAACATTCTTTTTTTGTAATAATAGAAACCAGTTGCAAATTCTAAGTATCTACTGTATATAGTTAAAACCCGAGCTGCTTACCCTAATCCAGGACATTCAAGCTTATTCCTTTCTACTCAGGGCATGAGCTCAGTATGGATAGTTCCCTAGTTTGTGTGAGTGATGGTATGGAACAAAACCCCTTGTTTTTGAACAGTACAATTGTTGAACCACTAAATATCTAACCACAATTTTCATATTCTTGTATTTTAGTGTAGTTGTAAAATCCAAATCAATGTAGAATTCTTCCAAAGGTTCAGAACCCTAAATTTGAAAATTACACCTCCAAAACTTTCCCCATGTGGTTCAAAGATTGTTCCTTAAATGTGCGTTTAATGGTGTAGCTGGATGATGTCTCATTCTGGATTTAACCCCCTTACCACTTTGTTCTCCAGGATGCGTCTATACGTTCCATACACATGCAAATCAGGTTTAATTCTGACTTCAGCCCCATTCCGCGTTTTGTGCACTTCTTACAAATGTTCACCTCTTTAAAATCCCACTCTACATCCTTAAGCTATGATTTTGAAAACAGATGCTTTGGCCTGCAGCTTTTCTCTCTCGCTGCCTGAAATGCTATGAATGCAACCAAAAAGCCAGTGGGCGGACGTGTGTGCCCCCCCACAGTTGTTGAATGTCTCTGGGGCGTCTGCAGGATTATCGAAGGGATTTCTGTTGGATTTCATTGAAATAAAGACGACTGTTTTTTGGGGGTTTTTTTTGGAAGAGCTCTCCTGTTGCGTCAACCAATCCCAAAGATCTGCAAACCTGACGTACCCTTAAGTGCTGTTTACGCATATTTCTAACAGTCGACTTCTGTGGCTGTAAGTGTTGTGTATAATAGGCTGTTGCATCATTTAAGTGGAACCTAAATGTCTGATCCAAGCTTTTTTCAAAAAAAAAAAACAAAAAATGTTGGCCTACTTTCTCCGTAAATGAGCAGCATTGCACAACCTGGGGTTTTACTCTTTTAGAGCAGCTCTTCTTTTTTTTTTACAGCATATGATGCCAGCATCACTGACGGGATGAACTTTGAGATTAAAGCCACCAACAACCCATGTGTTCAAAGCATGGTTGGACTTTAAAAGAAGCTGTCTCATCATCAGAGTGGGACTGCCCTATTTTCACCAAACCGCTAACAAAAAAGTTAAATCTGAGTTACTAATTATTCAATTTTAAACAAAAGATTCGACATTCGAGGACAAAGGCTTTGAAACTCCACATACAATGACAAAATATAAAAACTAGGGGTCTCCCAATACAATCTTTTAAAATTTCTTATAAAATACCTTTGCTATTGACCGATATCGATCCGATCCGACATGTGAATTAGTCATGCATACTTTTATTAGTTTCTAGTGTGGAAAGTTAGAAAAGGCTTGATCAAGTGATTTTACTCAAACAGAAAACAATAGTCAACAACAGTGAGAAAAACTGGCCCATTTATTTTTTTCTTCATCTATATACGTATTCCCTGTAAATTTTACAGCCCTCAATATAATTCTTCAGCTGAAATAAATGTTTGTTTATCTATAGTTTATGTTGTAAATAAGCCACGCCCACTTTGACCAATCACGATGAACTAATATGGCCTCAGGAGCCATTTAAGAGATATGTTTCCCATATTTGCAGTGCCCCCTAGTGGCCTACATTATTCAAATTTGGCTCATACCCTCACAGTCACATGCCAACCAAGGATCTCAGATTTGGTGTTGTTAGTAATTATTTTTAATCGAGATATGCAACAGATCGCATTTTTATAGCTAGCTAGAAAACTTTACTCGTTAATAAATTGTGCATATTTTGACCAAACAAAATTCTTTTATCAACTTTAGATCAGTTCCAACTAATGACTCAACTTGACAAGTTTCACACTGATTGGACGAAACCCCAAGGGGGAATTAGAAAAAGTAGGTTTTGCAGTTTTCGAGATTTTGTGCCACAAAACTTGAGGCAGAAATGGGCGTGGCCTAGCCAAGGTAATTCAGTGCTATTCAGGAAATCTGTGGATATGAGTTTTTTGAATGTGCGACATACAGTGTGGGAGTTATAGGCCAAAAACGCTTTGACCTTGGTTATAGCTCCAATTGCTGGTGGACATATGTGAGTTTTGAACTCCATCAAGGTATTAATACCCTGAAGCCACACACCGAATTTGGTCATCCTATCTTAAACAGTTTCTGAGAAAAGCTGTCCACAAACCTATATCTCCCTTCCACTTTGTGGCGGGGGATAAACTTGGGAACCATATTACAGGTCGATACACATTAAAGTGTTTAAACTATTTTTAATATTAAGTTTACCTGTCAGTTATCCTAAGGATCATTTCACCATTTTAAAATTATATAAATCTAGGGGTATACTGACAGAAAAACTGCTGAAGCCAACACCGAAAATATTAATACCAATATTATCATTGATTAGGAAGTCTCACAAGGTAACCGAGAGTCAAACTGACCCGTTATAATAAGAGATGCTAACAGAAATGTAACACAAGAGGAAGGTTACGTTTTATGGACTTTTTTCAGTAAGTGTGAATAATTATAATTGAACTTTAGTAATTGGGAACATAATTGTAATTGACTTTCAGGAGGAAAATAATCATTTTAATTGTAATTAGGGAAAAAATGCCATCCAATGTAATCAGAATTGAGTTGTAATTGAAAATGGATAATTGAAGGCGTAATTGTAATTTAAAAATTTCATTAACCCCAACACTGTTACAATGATAAAAAAAAAAAAATGAAGAGATTGATTGACAGGCTGGAGGTAATTGTTGTCATCTTTACAGATCACTGTATATAAGTGTGTCATCTTGTTAAAAGCCTGCGTGTGCAGGACTGCAGTGTGTTTTGATGCTGCCTGACATTCCACATAAATGCTGCATCAGTCGTTGAGAACATCCTGTTCTGAGCTGAGGACGCAGTCAGGGAGACTCTTGCTCTAGGCTGAAATAATACAAGCCCAGACTTGTGTTGACCTTACATAAGTACGAGCCGTAATCTCATCAGACCTGAGTGGCTTTGAAATAACACACGAGGCGTACGAGAAACCGGGTCAGACGACGTTAGCCCGGACTGATGACACACTGCAGCAAGAATGGTACAGAAAGATCTGACTGAGCATCAACGCCTCTTTTCATCTGCTCCAGCTGAAGAACAGCATTAGAGATTCAAGGACACAGTGTACGGCTGGGATGTTACACAATTGAGTTCAGGCACATTCATTGAGGTCTGTAATATCACTATCATCCACACACACACTCCTATAGTCATATAAAGCAAACTCAGCCTTATACGTGACGTGTGTCTCTGTTTTGGTGTTATAACACAATGTGAACCTCTCTCTCAGCTCCTGCACGCTTCATTCCTTCATTCACACAAAGGAATATTTGTGACTACATGATGGGACTGGACAGACGGATGGATGTTGATTGGTTATACAGCTTTAATTACGTACAGCTTTATCATTACAACGGAGACTCGTTTACTATCTTCCAAACTCAGAACTTTCCCCTTGAGAACCAGTTGCTGTACACTGTTATTGCTGTATCCAATACTGTAGTGGTTCCCAAACAGGAGTACGCGTACCCCTATGGGTACAGGAGCACATTGCAGGGGGTACTCAAAAAGATTTGACAATTAATTTAAAAATATTCCGAGTTCTTTTTTAGGCTATTTTTTGAGCAAATTCAGCACAAACAATTAAACTATTGCTTAATAAAACACAATATTTTTTTGTAATTTTTTGAAACAGTTTAATTTCATGCTGTAGAGGTCATTATATCACACTTCTGACAATAGGAGAAAAATAATTAGCTATTTGCTTACTATTGAAGTAGTCACGGTATTTTTCAAAATTTATTTATATATTTATTTATTTATTTATTTATTTATTTATTTCATGCATAATCAGGTGTTCACAGAATCTTCTACTGGTTGAGAGAGGAATTACTGCAGTAGATGGATTTAGGATGGTCTATTTTACTGTCATGTTGAGTGAATATTGTAGAATAATTCCACACTAGTAGTAATACAAGTTTGCAACAGCAGCCCAATGGTTCTTTGCCGCGCTAGCTTAGCTTTAGCATGAGCTTGATTTCTAGCTTTAAATGCTGCATATTCAGTGGTGTGGTGGTTTCTTATGGTGAATAAAGTAGAGTTTTGTTTGCAGCTCCACCAGGACTTAATTTTGCATTATAAAAATGATAAATTGCAATCCTTTGCTCTTTTTTTTTTGTGTATTACTGCCGACATGCTAAGCTAACCGTGCCGCCGTGAGTGTTGTTCTCCTGTAGCAGAGGTGTTCACACGCAGGCACATGCTCACGTGCAGCTACAGAGCTTTTAATTGTCTTTCTTATTCATTTACACGTATGATTTACACCGCTTGATGACTGTTCTTTGCTCTAAAGCAAAGTGACACTTCATTGACATCGTTACGTCAGACTGGGCGAGGGCCGTATGTGTCATTATTATATAATTCATACAAGAGGATTATTGTACCTGTCAAAGGTTTAAAACACTGAAGGCATTTCTTCTTTTTATTGTTGCTTGGGTGAGCTTTACTTTAGATAAGTCCTCTTGTTTGCTTTAAAGGCTTTGGTTGTTGGGTGGGACAAAAATAAATCCCTGAACAACAGCAAACCTTTTTACCGTCCGCTCTCTTTTGTCCAACAAACAAATGTAGATCATTTCAGTAATAGCTGAGGTTTACTTGGTGTGTGATACCGTCACGTTTGGTCATCTTCATCTGTCTAAATACCACAACTGCACATAGGTGTGGTTTGTTGTCATCACTCCAAGCTTTAAAAAAAACTTTGTCATCACAAAGCATGTCTGCCATAGACTTTAGGGCAGTTTTTCCCATTTACCTTAACCAGCATTTACTGGAACGCAATTCCTTTCCGTTAAACCTAAATTTTGCTGCAGGGTTTTGATTATTATCCAGACTTTTCATCAGTCTTCTCCTTTCACTTTCATCATTCTTTCCGTTTCATTTTGATTCACCATAAATATTTGATTTGACATGAATCGTGTCTGCTTCATCTGAAAGTGCCTCGTCTTGAATCGAAACCTCCTTTTTAACCTCTATGTCAACAGTGCCATCTGGTATTTTAAGGGCTTTTGTATGATGTCAATGTTCTTTCCTACTGTGGGAACCTGCTGCACTGCAGAAATTACACAAAACGCAAACTGAATTGTGGGAAATTTTGTAGAATACAACAGTAGCTTGTATGCCGACTTTTGTGGACGCAAAAAAGAACAAATTAAATCAAAGCACAAAACGAAAGACTCAGCCTTTGTATAATAAGTACATTATGAAATGAAATCTTTACAGGAACATTAAAATGTTAATTTGAGTCTTTTACACATTTTAAATACTCACTCGGTCTCGAGGCCACGTTTTGAAGGCCTTGCAGACAGCTTGTTTTTTGTCTGTTAAATCTATAAAAAAAAAAAAAAAAACTAAAGTTAAGCGTGAATGCTCTTTAATTGTTCAACTTATCATGGTTTTTAAAATAGATTTTTATGGTTTTGGTCTTACCTCGGTCTTGGTCTTAACTTGGTCTCGACTCCCAAAAGTCTTTGGCCGTGTTCGAAATGTCGAACTAACATACTACTCATACTAAGTTTGACGTCAAAATGAGTATGTAGTGGGTTCACATTAGATAGTATGAAAAGATTGAGTATGCGAGAAATACCCAGATGTATACTATATCGGGACATTTTGTAAGTATGCACAGTGTGCACACTAGTCATGCTCAAATGTCCCATGATGCATTGTGAAGCAAATTTAATATCATCCTGGGACCGGCTTCAAGCTAAAAAACAAACGTCAACTTTTCAAAACAAAAGCATCTATTCTTTTCTTCCATTAGTTTTTGTAAATACGGCTCTTGTTTTGAAGTTAACCGGAAGTTTAGTCAGTAATAAATTGCAGACACTATGGCATCTCTGAAATGTCGGAATGAAATGTGTATACTCAAGTTTTATGGATCAAATGACCACACGTTCTACTTGGTCACTTTCCTACTTAAAATGTTTTCAGAACTTTCAAAGGTGGAGAATCAATGGAGAGATTTAGCCTCAGTGTGCTTCAGGTTTTTGTCATTGGAGGTTTGAAATGCATCTTGGGAAACTTGGAAGTATACTTCAGTGGGAACGTTCATCATCGGTCATCATCCTAATCATACTTATAGAATATAGTCGAGAGTATATACTCATTGAGTTTGTAGTGTATAGTACGTTAGTGTGCCATTTTGAACTCGGCCTTGGTCTTTTCTTGTTCTTGGGGCATTCTTGTCTCAGGAATGTCTTAGACTTGGTTATTGACGTCTTGAGTACAACACTAATGCCAACCAAGGAGTGTAATTCAGATACATTAGTGTACTAGATTAACCTGGATCCATAAAATGAATCAAATGTACTTGTATTTCTCTCTCACACAGTCGCCACGATAAAGAGATAATCTCGTCTACCTTTAAATGACCATACTTTTATGGTTGAGGACTGTATATTACAGTGATATGCATATCCCAGTGTGGCAAAATAACAAAAATATCAAAAGACAGAAAAACTTTAAATAAACGTTCCAGTCGCAGGTTTTCGAAAAAAAACAAAAGAGCAATAAATAAGTAAAAGTAAAACATGATGTCATCAGCGTATTAGTGATGTTATCAGAAGTATGACTGAAAAAACAAATAGAAATGGAGACGTGACACTTAAAACCAACCCATTATGGTGGTATGAGACCCGTAGTGGCTTTATGGACCATTTAGATCTAACAAACTTAAAATTCAGGAATTCAAACTTTTTGTTACGCTGTCTCTGTTGAAGAATGATGTTTAATTCCATGCATGCCAAGGATTTTCTTCACAAAGTTTACATGTTCTCCCCTTGAGGGGATTTCTTAAGAACACCATTCTCTGTTAGTCCGGATCATTGGTATATCAGGTGTTGTGCCTTTGGTAAATTGAGATTAGCTTCAATGATTGTAATAGATGGAGACAAAAATTATCAGTATTTCTTTATTATTGTTATTATTTTGAACAATCAATAGTGATTTTTTATTTATTTTATTTTTTATGTATTTCCCTGTGAAATGTTTTTTTTCCTTACAATTTGTCAAAATGATGCAAAAACATTAACTCCTTGGAAAATGCATGGACTTAGAAAGTTGGTGCTTATACTGCATATTTTTTAAAGAATAGTGTCAGCCTGTTTTCCTTGAAATTGTGCCTACACCCTATAAACCAAACCCAAGTCCAAGGTTTTTTTTAAAGAAAGCACTATAATGTGCTTTGACAAATGTTTTTTTTTTAGCATCTGTTATAAATCTCATCCTTTTCAAATTATATTAATTTAACATTTTCTTTTTTAAATAAGTTTTCTTTAGTTGTAAGGTTAAAAAAAAATCTTGCTTTTATGTACATTGTTTTAGTTCTGACTTTTTGTGATAATTGTTCCCACTTAAGAGGATGCTTGGTCACTGTATGCCTCCTACAATATTCATTTAATTTAATTTATTTATTTTTTGTTTTTTTTCCAGCAGGGACAAGAGAACAAAAAACAAAAAGAACAAAAAACTCTTTGTGTACAAGGAAACTCCAACAGAAAAATAAAACAATCAGAATGTTAAAAATATTACAGTATATAAGATCCATGCACACCTATAATTGTAATAAATTCCATTTATTTTTTCAGCGTCCATGCTTGGGTCAGGTCTGTTTAGTAAACTGTGTAAAACTGACCCACGGTGTCACCCAGGCTGCTATGACTTGCGCAGTGTCCTTGTTCTGTGCACAGCAGCTCAGAAGAACTTTTTGTTAAACTATGTCTGCATTACTTCAGACTGCTCTCACGTTGCTGGTATGTTTTCCTCCATGAGCTCCCCTCTGTCCGCCCCCTTCCAGCCTCCCTGGCCCCCCTTTGCTTCGTCTTGGTCTGCGTGTGTGGCATGTGGTTTGGATTCCTGCCCGGGGACCATTCAGAGTGGGAGAACAAGGCCCCCCAGTATGCTCTGTTTTCCACATTCCTCTGCCCTGACATCAGCCCGAATGCAGGAAGGACACGGCCTCAACGCTGATACGGCTGTGTGCGGGAAGAGGCCCTTCTGACCCCGGCAGTCTGGCTGGCGGACCCGGTAGGGCGGGGGCCCCTCCAGCTCCAACTGCAGAAGCCCCCACAACAATGCAATCAAAGGGATGCTTTACATACCACATGTTGTTTTGCGGTATAAATTAGATTGAGATGCCCAGCAATCGTTAAGATGGATTATCCCCCCATAGAGGGGCCATATGGAAATTTAGGTCAGATACTGAATGTAAATATTATGCTTTGCAAAATTGTTGCATGAAACCAGCTAAAATCTGATGTCTTGTTTCAGGCTAGGCTAAGGTTTATCTAGGATGGACTTCATAATCAGAGAGTCACTATGGGTTATCATATCATCATCATGTGGTCCATTAAACGCACAAGTTATTGACCTGAAGGGATTATCATGAAAATCTCTCTATATGTTTTTCCAAACTACGTAACAAATGATACAGCTGTTTATTCACTGTGTTATTTTCACTGTGTTATTTTCTGTTACATGTTTTCTTTTTGGTGCAATATACTGGGCAATGTGCAATAGTTTCTATGCAATACGCTGGCACAGTATTATGTTAATACTGATATGAGTGTATGTGAACTTTTTTTTAAATCTATTTATATTGTATATACATTGTTTATTCTTATGTTTGTATTTTTATGGGGAGCTCTATCTCATTACATGTTATGTAATGATAATAAAAGGCTATTCTATTCTATTCTATTCTATTTTTCACCCTTGGTTTCTCTGATGATAGATTAAATGTGAAACTTTTAGCCAGATATTTGATGGAATTGTCAAACTATTACAGGTCATGTTTCTATCGTGTATATTTTTCGTGGCTTCCATGGAAACAGCCAAATATGGCTGAAATTCAATGTCTCGCAGAGTGACGTCATATCACAGGAAACAAACCAGAACAAAAATGGCAAGAACTGTATTCCTTGTCTGGCGAAGAAACACAAGACATCACTGTAAATATAAAGTAAAAACACTTCCTAAATAAACTTTTCTGCTTAGATGCATCTTTCCATTCTTCTACGGGACTCCAAATCCCACGATGCAATGTGCGAAACTTTTCCAAAGTTCAAGCCACATGACTATTTGCCAACAAAGCAATTGTTTATGTTGGAGTCAATAACAAACTTTTGGGGGGCAATTTCCACCTTTGTCAGTAAATTCAAATTTTTTTTGAAAAAATACTTAGAATTTTTTAATCTATGAGGCCTAGACTATGGTTGTGTTCAAAATGGTATACTAACATACTACTTATACTAAGTTTGACGTCAAAGTTAGTATGTAGTGGGTTCACATTAAATAGTATGAAAAGATTGAGTACGCAAGAAACACAAGGATGTATTATATCAAGACATTTTTTAAGTGTGCATGGTGGACAGGTGTTTTTATCTGTTATTGAAAGAAAAAAAAAAACGTTAGGCATAATCCTTGGCAGCTTTAAGGTACTTTCCATGATGTCACTCAATACTACCATGTACATGTTATAAGTAACCAAAGAGCCTGGGACGAGTGCCATGTTGAAATATGACACTTGCTTTATCAATTAATTGTAGAGTGGATTATTTGTCAATGTAATATGAGAGTTGGCTACTCTATAGAACATTATTTGGTAATTTTGATGCAAGGTGTCAATTTCTGAAGAAACAATAGATACTGAGCACAAGAATGAGCCTGATTTTGCTACGAAGCGCATATAAAAGATGGAAGGGTGGATGGACTGCCTTGTAGGAGAAAAATTCCCAATGGGGTATTACCATTCTCTTGTGGCATTGAGCTCTAATGATTGTGTTTTTAGATGAATCATCTTTAGATAAAGCAACTGTTCAATGTCAAGTGTGCACACCCACAAAGCTAACTGTCTACATTCAAGTTTCCTGCTCTGTTTTTGATCTAATCTTACATTTATCTCTTTTTTCTTTTTTTTTTTTTCTCCCACATGCAATCACTCCATGAGATATTCAGGCTCTTTGCCAGCTCAAACCAGCAGATGCTTCCTTGTTTAGAGTTTCCCGTAAAGCAGAAGGCCAAACCATGTGCCCTGTGTGTGTGTGTGTGTGTGTGTAGGAGGGCATGTGGGTGCCTGAAGAATGAGAAGGCGTGTAAGCGTGGGAGGAGGAGACATCAAAGAAAGGGGAAATCGGATCCCCTCTTCAGACAAAGCGAGCCAAGGGGTTCAGAGACAAAGGAAACGAGATCCGCCATGTGACCGTGAACGCCATGCATGCCTCCCCCTGTCTGGCTCCATTCAGCTTTTCACTCATTCAACTTTATCAGTCCCTTCTGCCATACCAAGTACTTTAACCACATTCAAATTGCTAATTGAGATATTTTTCTTTATTGTTGTTTATTTTATGAATATAAGGTGTAATTCTTTCTCTTTGGTTGAAGGTAATTCTACATTTTGCTGTATTGGTTAAAAAAAAAAAAAAAAAGACCGTTCAGTTTACCAAAGCAGAAGAAGTCATTAAATAGTTTAAGTTAGCGCCTAAGAACTGTGTTGGAAACCCTGAAAGCGCAGGAGCTAAAGGCCAAGTTGGAAAAATGCTTCTTCTTGAATATTGAATTAAGGTACCTTGGCCATATAAATTCTAAAGGTGGCGTAACGACAGATCCTGAAAAGATTAACATAGTGGCAATTCGTTAATATCATTCCTCACTCCTCGTTTTGCCAGCTACTAGGGGTGTCCCGATCCGATATTGATATCAGATATTGGTCCGATATCAGCCAGAAAACGAATATCGGATTTTTTTGGACTAAAATCTCCGATATATATTATATTATATTTATTCAATTGTAGAATACTGTAGATATTATGTTGAAGGCTAAAATGTATGTAACCAATTAATCGATAATAAATGGGGGAGTTTCTCATACCGACTGTTGCTGACTATTGTTCTCTGTTTGATCAAGCCTTTTCTAACATTCCACACAATAAAATAAGTAATAAGAGCATGTATGATTGGATCAGATCAATATCAATATCGGCCAACACTCGAGGCTGCAATATCGGTATCGTATCGGAAGTGAAAAAGTTGTATCGGGACATCCCTACCAGCGACTACAGCTGTTTTGTTAAAGGATTTGCAATATTGGCCACACCACTCCATCGGCCAGTGTCTGAACTAAACAGTACCAAAAATGAAAAGAGAACCAGGTGTCCCCTACAAGAAAAATGTGAACTGTTCAATGCGGA
Organism: Gouania willdenowi; assembly: GCF_900634775.1. Lineage (NCBI taxonomy): Eukaryota > Metazoa > Chordata > Actinopteri > Blenniiformes > Gobiesocidae > Gouania > Gouania willdenowi. Next base: position 9,386,552 of record NC_041059.1, read on the forward strand.
AAAAAGTTGGGGGTTCTCCTGTATTGGCATATGCAAATTTGTCACATCCCTTCATCCTGTAAATTGATACCAGCCACTGCGGGCTTTGTACAGTTCTTTCACAACATCAAGGATGGTAGAATTAGCCCTGTAGCATATGCTAGCAGAGGTTTAATGCCCACTGAACGGAACATGTCAAATTACATTTCAATGAAACTTGAATTCCTAGCTATGAGTTACCAAAAAAATGTAAAACCAAACTGTCTTGCAGAAGGAGATGCTTGAGTTTTTCTGTAGGCCTTTCATTCAATTATCGAACATCCCGGCTAGACATTTTAAGGTTCTATAAAGGTTCGAAGAATGTTTCCTTTAATGTTAACATTACCTTTTTTCAAGTTCCAAAAACATTCCAAGAACGTTCCAAAAATGCTTGGTAATAACGTTCAGTAGATCAGTATTTCTCAAATGGGGTTATGCAATGGCATTACAGGGGGTACTTGAGAGAGAGTGGAAACTTAACAGATGAAAGCATTAAAAATATAGGGTTTTATAATGTTTATTTTTAGATTATAAAAGATAATCATGATAATGACAATGCAAATGATCTTGATTAGAACATGAATGGTCTTGGTCTTGGTCCCATGCCAGACAGAAGATGAATTTATTCAAGAGGCTCTAAATAGTATCTCTTTATTATTTTTATTTACAAAATGAGATTCTTTAAAATGTGTGTTATCACTCATTCATTCCATTACGATGCTCTACGCTCATTTTTTCATAGAATTCTGAGCAAAATGTTGTAGTTGGACAAAGGGGGTACTTAGATTCAGAAATAAAAGAAAGGGGGTACTTGGGCCAAAAAAGTTTGCGAACCACTGCTGTAGATGTTTAGTTATAACATTATGCTCAAGTGTTTTTTAAAACATTTTTTTTTTTTTTTTGTGTAGTTTTTCTTAAGCTCCCAGAATGTTTCAGAAGAACATTCTCTACAAACATTCTGTAAATGTTTAATAATAATGTTCTGTAGATGTTTAGTTCTGTTGGCCTTTCCTCCAACTCCTCTACTGATTACTTGATGCTAAGTAAACACGGACAAACTTGATGTAACAGTTTAGCTATAAAAACTAAAACCAGGATTTTTTTGAAAACTTCTAATCTCATGTTAAGTAGGTTATAAAACTTCTGATATCTTTGACTAATCAAATACTCTGATATTTTCATCAAAAGCATCATCACTGAGACAGTAGCATTCCTTAATTCAGTGGATTCGGTTTCCCAGTAACCTTTTCTGGTATTTTTCCTTACAATCTAATCCTTGTGTTCTCATTGTACTAAAAGCAAACTTAATCGCCTCATTATCGCCCTGAAAGACTCACGGAATGTTTAATCTGAGACCATGCTTTCGTCATGAGACGGAAAATTGTTTATTGTCAGGTTTCTTTTTCCAAAGAAAATGATTAGATATTGTATCGGCACATTGTGTTATTTCTTTTTTGACTTTGAATTACTTTTATTCACATAAATATACATACGTGGACATTTAAAACAAACAAAGAAGTATCCATGCATGTGAACTGGTCCCCAAAGAAGTTCTTAGCAGTAGTGAAAACCAAAAAAACGAACAGGCTCTAAACTGCAGTTTTAAAATATAAGATCATGACATTAAACGCAATATTAGTGTCTTGAATATGGGTTTTTTTCTTAAAGTATTTCTATTTTTTGTTTAGCAGCTTGAGCGTGGGAGGCTAGAGAGTTAGGTATATTCTTAGAAGCTAAACTTCACACTTGGTGAACTCTACTTTGCATACTAAATACGCCTGTATTGCACCATGTTTCACGGCTCTATAATACATTACAGAGTCTGCCGAGGCATGCTTTTGAATTCCAATAACTTTTCCCACTTTTATCAAACAGGGAATTTTACTTCTTTAATTCAACTTTGGGAAAGGAAAAAAAAAACCTTACGGGTGATTTCACCACAATGACATCATGCACCTTTAGGTTTTGGAACGTCACTCACACTTCCCTGCCAAGTGGTAAAACCCAAAAATGTAACCATTGCCTCAACTTGTCTGAGCGACCTCATCTACTCCAGCTGACTGCGCTTCTTTGTCATGTTTACCACCTTTACCTTCTGTGCTCCACATCAGTGTCTGCGGTCCGTCCTTCTGTGGGTGTGCATGTGCTCAGCCATCCCAAGTCATTGGTAACAACTGGCAACCCTTACCTTAGTGTTTATTTTGTTGACTAGACATTTCTGTCATAGTTTCGTCGACTACAAGTGACAATAACGAGACAATGACTTATAAAAAAAATACATGTAAACAAAAACTATATTTAAAAAAATTGACATTTGTGTTAACTATTAAAACATTTTTTTGAAGATTTTTAATCAAAACCACTTTTTATTCCAGCAAGTTCATTTTGTCTTATTTTTTTAAATAATATGTTAAGGTTTCATTTATTCTGAGAACTTATTTCAGGAAATTCAACTTACTGACATTTTTCAACTGCCAACTGTCAGTCTTCCTCAGAGGCGTCTGCCAGTCCTTTTGATGTGTCCTTATGAGTTTTGTTCAGTCAAAACATATCTTTAACATATTATTTTAAAAACCACATTTGTTGCGTGGAAGGTGGGACATCCTGGAAAGTGATCCATTAGAAAGTCAGCTGATTGTGTTTGAGAATATAAGATATTTTATGTTTTCTTACACATCGATCACTTAAATTCTGTCTGTGTATTTACAAACCATCCCATATCAGGTTGATCAATGAAAATTGAAGCTTTAAAAAATTGTGAAACTCTTTACTAAAGGGATATTTTTATCCCTACTGATGCATGTTCATGTGGGTTTGTTGAGTTTTTTCTTTTCTCTTAAGAATGTTATATTTTGATAGCGCTTCCAGATGACTATTGTTGTGATGTGCGCTATATAAATAAAGTTGAATGAATTGAATTGAATTATGCTCTTCTGCTTAATAATTTAGACATTTAGTTTGATGAAACTTGAATAGTCCTGATGACTGAATGAAGTTTGACTAAAACTAAGTTGCATTTTAGTCAAAAGACTGCGACTAAAATTAAATCCAAATTTGATGTCATAATTAACACTGTTACTAATCCTATGACACTACACGGCCTTTAAATCGGCACTGCTTTTACTGATTTTTGCAAGCGTAGATTAGCAGCAGTTCAAAACTTTGACGTACATTCTCGATTAAAATGTCCGCCAGTGACTCAAAGTTTCCGATGTAAGACGAGCCAAGCAGCATTGTTTAGATTTCTGACAGAAAAGATCTTAAAGAGCCAATGACTGACGTGTGACACATGTTCTGCAATGCGGAAAAACAAACGTAAAGGTATTAAGAATATGCACTGTTGTGTTGTACATTCTAAGGGTCGACTAGGAGGCAAACCATTTAGCTCAATGATTGATGGATTTTTCTGTAGTTTTACAACTACAGCATCTCATAAACACATCCCACAGGTTAATTACAGCTCTGAGTCGTTTGGACATCCCCGTCACGATGGAGGCAAAAAAGAGAAGTTGTACTTGTAACAAATATAAGGAAGAATCAACTGATCAGGAACAATCCAGCCACAAAGAGATTGTATGAAATAATCTATATATCTGCTGAAAAATTACATTTTTCAGTTGCAATTACCTTTTCAATTACCCATGTTCAATTATCATTCAATTACGATTACAGTGACCAGCATTTTTTCTGATTCCAATTAAATTCCAATTATTTTTGCATCCTCAGAAAGTCAATTACGTTCTCAATTACTAAACTTCAATTATGATTAATCACAATTACTGAGCTTGAAATAAATAAAAGTTAACCTTCCTCTTGTGTTAGCATCTCTTCCTAAATCAGATGTAAACTATACTACAAACAAATGTCTATCATCTAATTTCTTTCCTATTGATTGGTTACCTTGTTAGGCTTGCTAATCAATGAAAATAAAGGTTTTAATATTTACGGTGTGGACGTCTCAGCCTTTTTTGTGTCAGTATACCCCTAGATATATATTTTTTTAAATGGTAAAATGTGGGGAAGCTTGATATAAAACACATTTTAATAATTGTTAACTACATATGTGTTGAACGGTACATAGAACATGCTTCTCCAGTTTTGCATTAAATTATATTTCATCATTTTTTATTCTGTTGCAATTTTTTTATGATTACAACGGCAACAGATTTTTTAAAAATACAATTACGATTATAAGTATGCCATAATTGTAATTCATTTTAAAATACACAATTACAATTAAAATTGACCCCAATCCTGGAACACAGCAGTGAATTGTTCACTTGTGGTGAACTTTGTTCTTATAACAATGACTAACCCAAAGCTTGTTTTGCAATGTCTAACAATGTGATGTCAATCATGCGCCTTTCAAAGACATCAGGTCTCAACAGGAATAGAAACTGGAAACTACGCGGTTTCAAACAGCGTTGGGTCACATTGAGAAGGAAAAGCTGAGGAGTTAAAATGAGAAGAAGGAAAAAAGGGAAGTCAGTATTCCAGCATTTACAGGATATTTGCATTTGAAAGAGCGATAAGGATCCACTCGACAGCACCTCATTGGATGATCACGCCACACCTTAAAACAGAGACAGGTGGTAGGAGTGGCAGCAGCAGATTGTAAACTGTCTGTGACTGTGACAAAAACAGAGTAGTCTTACTGTAAAAAAGTTGTTCTATCTATCTTTCTACCTATCTATCTATCCCCTTATGAAAAAAGTCTATTTAAGTGTGCTTAGAGTATACTTGTTTTAAACTAAAAAAATCAAAAGTATACTTTCAATTTCCATTTTATGAACACATCACTTTAGTATACTTGCAGTACACTTGAAATGTATACATTAAAGTATGAGTATATTTACTTCCTACTTGCATTCAAACTTTTCATATACTTAGTACAAGTATTTAAATGACCTTTAAGTATATTCAGCTTGTGAATGTGCAGATTTTAGTGATTGCAGCATTATAAATACCTAATTAATAATTCTAGTATAGTATTAGTATACCTATACTTGCAGTATGAAATAAAGCTTTTGGTAAACTAAAATTGGGACAATTTAGTCCCAAGTATTGAAATAGTAAATTTTGAAGTACACTGCTACTATACGGGGTATGTGTACTTGAGTGTAGTTGAGCAAAATATACTTAAACTATACTTAAGTATACTTAGTATAATTCACTTTAGGTATACTTCTTTTTGGTCAAGGTCTATCTATCTATCTATCTATCTATCTATCTATCTATCTATCTATCTATCTATCTATCTATCTATCTATCTATCTATCTATCATACATCTCTTAATGATGTCACAATTCAAAAAATCTTGACCTGGAAATAACACAAAAAAAAAAAAATTGTTCCGATGCTCTGGACTTCTTCATTTCCCGTTTCAAAGAATAGCTTTAAGGAACTGTGATGCTTCCTGCTTCGGGCAGGATGTACTAATATGGTAATTCCTGGGAGGGCCTAACTGCTTCCTTTTATAGTATGTGACAAAAAAGAAAAGAGATAAGATGTGAAAGGTAATGCTGATTAGAGTATAACTGCAATATTGGTCAGTTTATGTGAGACCGTTTGGACTTAGTCAATGATAAGATGCAGAGCTGGTGATAAAAAGCCATGATAAGCCTAAACTAAACAGTGTACGCAGGATAAAGTGTTCAATTCCCACTGAGATGAAGCACAGAGCTGTGCAGAGGCCATGAAGTGGTGTCTGCTCAGTGTTAAAAAAAGGGGGGAAATGTTTAGTTTACAGAGTAAGTTGTTAACGTTGCAAAGGGAACTAAAGGTATGTAAAAAGCACGACCACAATTAGTTGGACGACCTTCGCTTAAAGCAGAAGGTCGGGTCAACAGTGGGAAGGCTGGTTTTCTATTGCAAAGGCTAAACACAGACATGGATTCTTGAATGGAAAAAAAGTGCCATACATTTTTATATTTTGGTCATTATTGTGCTGTCAATGTGTTTCTACAAGTTGTGTATTAAAAAAATCTTTTTGAACCATTTGTCTGCAGTGCACTGTTAAATTATCCCCCATGGGAACGCCTGCCTGCAGCGAGGATTCCTCCTTGTGGTTTAGGAAGAATGGGATTATAATGGTCTTGAGCCACATACTTTTACAACAAATTCCCCAAAACTTTGAAATGTTAAACAGTACTTGTAACTTTAGTAAAGAGAAAACCAGTGTAACAGGAGTGAACCAATTCACGCCCAAAGGGAACATGCAAACAATGTATGAAACGCCAGGAGTGCGTGGCTGAGTAAGAGTGAGGACAAATGTGTCACGTTTATTTTTTCTATTTACAACATAATTTTTTAGTGCTGCTTTCTGAAAAGTCACATGTGGAAAAAGTGCATTGTTTTGAATGTTTTTCATACTTCTCTTCAAACGTGAATAAGTAACACTTAACACTTAACTATCTGCACAAGATGAAAACACAACACGAAAAGCTTGAATATTAACAATTACTTTTCTGCACCCTTGAGACAATGCAAACTCTGCATTGACAGACCTGGCCATCAAAGACATAAAAGCCACATCAAAGCCGTCAAAGCCACATTAAAAGCCACATCAAAGCCATTATTCAATATATCTCAGAACTTCGACTCTGATATCAACCACCCAGAGGTCTCAGGTCATCTGGGACACACCTACTTGATATTCTTAGAACAAAAACAAAACACTGAAAAGCACTGTTTACTTTTAACCCTCCTCATCTGTGAAACAAACTCCCAGAAAACTGTAGGTCCGCCCAAACTGTCAACGCTTTTAAATTAAGGTTAAAGACATTTTTATTCAACACTGCTTTTAATTAGACAGTCACACTGTTTAATCTGATATTATCCTGTTTTATTGATTGATATTGTTTTTCATGTTTTGATTTTTCCTCATTTTTAAATGTGATTTTGATGGTGTGCTAGCGTTACGATGTTTGTTTTGTGTAAAAGCACTTTCAATGGTTTTGTACATGAAAGGTGCTATATAAATAAACTTGACTTGACTATAATAGAATATTTTCAAGGTTCAATATTGTCATTTTCATGTTTCCATGAAAACTAAATTTGTTTCTCGGGGGACCAGCAGCGTACAACAAAAAAAATATTAATGAGAATATAGTGCAATATAAACATAATACAACAAAAATAAATAATAGAGAAAGTACACACAAGTACAGTAAAAAAAAATAAGAGTGTAGGTACCAGGGTGGGTGTTTTGCAGTTTAAGACCGTAGGCCTATTGTTCATCCAGGATTTTAAAATTGAAATTATTTACTATTACGTATGTGCTTCTCAGTAGTTATAATAAATCCAACCTATCATATAATATCATCCACCTTTGACCTCGTAGCATATCTGCTAACCATGCCTCACTCTGATACACTATCTTCATAAGTTCAACCACGTTATAGTTCAATCAGCTTTAAACCTTTACCACACTGTACTGTGACTGTCATCTAGCAGCTTTAAAGTCTGATGTTCTGGATGAGATCACAACTTGTTCTGACATATCATTGATTTACATCCATCCCAGTTTTAGTGAATGAGTGACCCACTTCCGGTGTCAAGTGGCTGTGCAACAATGAATCCTTCTTATTGTCGTGGGAGGGTTCAGTTTTTACACTGAACAAAAATATAACACTTTTGTTTTTGCTTGCATGATTATTGCACAGGTGTGCCTCGGGGTGGCCACAATAAAAGGCCACTCTAAAAATGTTCAGTTTAATCACACAGTACAATGTTGAAAGTTCTGAGGGAGCGTGCAAATGGCTGACTGCAGGAATGTCCACCAGAGCTATTGTCCGTGAATTGAATTGAAAAAAAAAATGGAAAATCTGGAAATTTGAATCTGATATCCGATACTCATTTTCAGGCTAATATCGGTCCAATATCCGATATCGATATCGGATCGGGACACCCCTAGTAACCACAGCAGCCCAGGACCTCCACATCCAGCATGTTCACCTCCATGATTGTCTAAGGCCAGCCACCTGGACAGCTGCTGCAACAATCGGTTTGCATAACCAAAGAATTTCTGCACAAACTGTCAGAAACTGTCTCAGAGAAGCTCAACTGCATGCTCGTTGTCTTCATCGGGGTCTCTACCTGACTGCAGTTCATTGTCGTAACCGATTTCATTGGGCAAATATTCACAGTCAATGGCGTCTGGCACGTTAGTGAGGTGTTCTCTTCACGGATAAAACCTGGATTTCACTGTTCAGGGCAGATGGCAGACAGCATGTGTGGCGCTGTGTGGGTGAACGGTTTGCTGATGTCAGCGTTGTGGATGGAGTGGCCCATGGTGGTGGTGGGGTTTTGGTATGGACAGGCGTATGTTATGGACAACAAACACAGGTGTATTTTATTGATGGCATTTTGAATGCACAGAGATGCCATGATGAGATCCTGAGGCCCATTGTTGTACCGTTCATCTGCGATCATCACCTCATGTTGCAGCATGATAATGCACAGCCCCATGTTGCAGCATGATGATGCATGACCCCATGTTGCAGCATGATAATGCACAGCCCCATGTTGCAGCATGATGATACATGCCCCCATGTTGCAGCATGATAATGCATGACCCCATGTTGCAGCATGATAATGCACGGCCCCATGTTGCACCATGATGATGCACGACCCCATGTTGCAAGGATCTTTACACAATTCCTGGAAGCTGAAATCATCCCAGTTGTTGAATGGCCAGCATAATGTCACCTATATCACACATGTCACCCATTGAGCATGATGGGAATGCTCTGGATCGGCGTATACGACAGCGTGTTCCAGTTTCTGCCATTATTCAGCAATGTTACACAGCAATTAAAGAGGAGTGGACCAACATTCCACTTACCACAATCAACAACCTGATCAACTCTATCCCTATGCCAAGGAGACGTGTAAAAATGATGGTAACACCAGATACTGACTGGTTTTCTGACCCCCCCCCCCCCCCCACACACACACACACCTGTGAGGTGGGATGGATCATCTCTGCAAAGGAGAAGTGCTCACTAACACAGATTTAGACACATTTGTGAACAATATTTGAGAGAAATAGGACTTTTGTGTATATAGAAAATGTTTTAGATCTTTGAGTTCAGCTCATGAAAAATGAGCAAAAGTGTTGCATTTATATTTTTGTTCAGTGTACATACCGTTCTATGTGTCTGACTTAAATAAGATGAGGAATGGAGATAATAAACTCTGTAATCAGTGTAAAATATTGGTTTTCAAAAGCAACTGAACGTGCTGGATGAGACAAGTGATGGATGTGCTGGATGAGATGGACGTGAAATATGTGACGTACGTGCATGGATCGTGTTCTTTTCCTTACAGACACCACAAAGGGAAAAATACAACACAAAGAGCAGATCTGTGCAGCTCTCAACGCCACCTAGTGGTAAACAGAGCATTGTTCTTTAGATTCAGCAACATTAACTGGAACTGACAGCCTTCTGATTCTTGTATATATCTGTTTTTATTTGTACATTTGTATATGTATGTTTGAATTTACATTTGTATATTTGTATTATTAGTATTTCTATTTTATTTATCTTTTTATTTTATGATTTCTACTGTAATTCTTTTCTTTTTCCTTCATGTTATACATTATTTATTTGTGTCTACTGGCTTGTCTGAACTCTTTCCTGTGTGTTGTCCAACATTAACCTAGAATTTAGGACTTTTCATTCTTTTTTTTTTCCTGAGGTTTTGCTCGTGAATTAGAATTCGAACTTCACCTTTTGGTGTATTTTAAAGAGTTGTGCCACAAATTATTATTGACTGATAAAAAAAAAAATTTAAAAATGTGTGCATGTTAGTGTTTCTGTGCCACAGTTTGGGAACCACTGCACTACACACACTAACACAAAACCTCACAGAGGAACACAATTCAATTATAGATAGCCCTCTGGGCACACATCATTAGAAGAAGAAAAAAAAGTGGTCATATGAGACATGAGGAAAGGACATCTTCATTGTCTACACCTGCTTATCCTGAACAACAGCTGCTGGCTTAAAGTACATCACGTACAATCTAATAAACAAAAGCTGGCAACCACAGGCACACAAGCACACATTCACTTCCAAGGTCAGAACACAGTAGAATACTAATAAGTGGACAACTGGGAGTAATGGGCGTCAATTAAAATTAACTGTTACAAGACAAAAAAAAAACTATACACAAAAAGGTGAGAATGACTTTATTAAAACCCTCTGACTTGTGATAGCATGAGATCATTAATGGAACCAGAATGTGGTTTAGTTCATTTAAAAAGAGAATAGAGAAAAAATCCGTCTATGTGTTGGCGATACTGAAAGCGAAGGGAGATCCCAGACACTTCCTGTTTTGTAAAAAAAAAAAAAACCCAGCCTCCCACTCAGCATTCAATTCATGTTTAATTTAGCCTCACCAGTTTGACGTAGGTTCATTTGTTCCAAAGCAGCGTAGGACTATTTTAGCTATTTATATAAGGCATAGCTAATTTCCCATGCAAACACTATGATGTTGTCATTGTAGATGAATATAGGTCGACATTTGAGTTGTTTTCATTTCCCATTTAAACTGAAAATGCAGGAAAAGATTGGGTTTGACAAAAAAGAGGAATAGACTCCACTCAGTATCAGATTAACACATCATGTCTCCCACATGCAAAAACAAAAAAGGAAATTAGAAAATAAATAGCTTCCTATAAGTAATCTATGTGTTTTAATGTACTTGTTTTCCACAAACTGGCTTATTAAACCACAAAGAATTAGAGTTTGCACAGGCCTGACTGACCAAATATTTGTGTATTTGAATAAAACACAATCCGGGGTGCAGCAGAAAGTCTGTTTTCATCTTTGTTGCAATGTTTACGCTGAGTCACACTGAGCACATTTTTGATTACTTATTTTAATGAACAGCCTGTGACTCAGTGTCTGCCACTCTGATGCAACATACTCAGTTCCCGGCAGTAATTTTAGAAAAAACGAACAAACAAACAAAGTGCTCTAATTGTGTTTCTTGTGTTTTTTTTCCCTACTTCAATACCTGGAAACTCCTACACACATGTACTGTATGTAAAGTAGGACATGTCTGCGTAAACATTCATTATGATAATATGGACATTTGCAATTATATTTTGTCTCAGAGCAAACCTGAAAAACAATCATTTATTGGGACTTTTTTAGCAGCTGTTGTGTAGAGAAAAGTCATGTTTTACTTTGGAAAACACAGCGACAGTCATTTACATTTTAATCACTGTGACTACAAGACAACCACCTTAAGTTTTAAAAACTTACATTTGTGTGTGGATGGATGTATGGTCCAAAAATTTGTACGTTAATAGGTTAATCAGATGTGTGTGAATGTGGCTAATTTTCTCCATCAGTGTTCATTTTTACAGCACATTTTGACTAAAATTAGTCAACATGTCGTCATCACATACAAGTTAGGTTATAGTCTAATTTTATTTAAATAAATGACATTACAGTTTTTCTCAGACGGTTTGGTGCTTTTCTCACATCACTATTAACATTTGCGCAGCAGTTAGTGCATTTCTCAAAACAATTAGTGCAAACTGCAAAACCTAGTGGATAACCTGCAAAGCACGTCACTTCCTCAAAATCCAGTATTCGTGTCAATGAAACTGCCAGTGTCATCAAAATGAGAAGTCTTGACACCATAATTTATGAACAAGATAGTCAAATGACTTTGTCATGTTTTTATTATGACAGTTTATTCTCTCATTGTTTTCCAATGCAAAAAAAGGTCAGAACTCAGTGACACTTCCTGAAAATGCTCATGACAGCACTAAACACTACTTGTTCAGCCATTTGAAAATTACAGTAAAGTTACACATTGCTGTAGTACGTTTCACATTTTTACTGTATATGCTCTTTGTAATTCTACAACATTGTGCAAAAAAAGAAAAAAATACACCACTGTCAGTCACCAATTTAGAACAAACATAAGAAACACCCTTTTGGTAGAGCTGTGCACACATGTGAAGAATATACTGTAACAGTACATATTGAAACTGTCTGTCTGGCCACATATTTTCATTTACATCACAACAAATATCATCCCGTGTTCAATTTAAGAGACATTTCCAGGAAAAAAAATATAAAGAAAGGTATAAAATTAGCTTGGCAGAATTTGGTAACGAGTTCAACAATTTTGGATGTAATGACTCAAGCAATGAAATGAAGACTATGAGTTTTATTGAGAACGATTATTATCTTAACTTTATTTTGAACATGAGACAGTGAAATCAGCACAACAAAACAAAATATATATATATATATATATATATATATATATATCATTAACATGTTTGAAAAGCAGTAGGAAGAAGTATAAAAACTTATTTAATTCTACCCCCGAATCTCTATTATATATGTATACACACACGCACACACTTAATTTCCTTTTAACTTTATATGATTGTCAATATGGTAATATAGTAACATATTTACACATCAATGTATGCTAATATAATGATAACTATACCTGGTTTTATAAATTAATATACCAGTGTCAACAGTAAATCAGATATTCATAGAAATAAATAAATATCAAACAACATTTAAGAAATAGGTACATATATATATAAATAATAAAATAAAATAAAAAAATAAAAACCTTCAAGCTCCCTCCTCTCTGTATCTTGTGAAAATAATTTGTTTATATTTATTTTACGCAGGATCTTTTGATTGTTTGACTTCTTTTCCTTTAAATCATACCCTCCCTCTCTTTCATGAAACGTTTTCTGTAAGTTACTTGATAATAAAGTATCCCTTGCTTTATATAGATATTGTGCTGTTTGGAATTCTACAATATCATAAAATTTCATTATTTTAGACTTTATAAATAATAGATTGGTGTGTTCCAGATACCCAACATTATGAATAATTCTGACGGCTCTTTTTTGCAGTATGAATAGTGACTCTACTGATTTTTTATATGTATTACGCCAGATCTCTGTGCAGTAATTTAAGTATGGTAAGACCAGTGAACAGTACAGAATGGGGAGTGATTTGTTTTCTAAGAAGTGCTTTGCTTTAGCCATTACAGAAATATTTCTTGATATTTTAGTGCAGATGTATTTAATGTGAGAATTCCAACAAATTTTTATCATTTATTGTCACCCCAAAGAATTTGATTTCATGTACTCTTTCTATGTCTACCCCCTCTATCTGCGCCTGTGCTTGGTGATTAATTTTTCTGTTGCCAAATTTCATGATTTTTCAGCATCCATAAGTATAGTTTATTTTGACTGACATGGCATAAGCAAATGATAATGTTATAAATCAGCAGATAATTGTATGAAAGCAATTGATACACGTCCAAAAGCCTTTGCAATTTGTTCAGAGGAAGGAGAAATTGCTACATTGATGTGGACAAATGACTAAATGTTGTGCAGGTTGAACTAATAGTGATGAGAATTGATGTGATCAATGCGTAAAACTACATGAGTCGTGTCTTACTTCCGTAAACACGACCAGCTGACTTCCTATTGGATCACTCACCGGCTTGTCCCGCCTTCCATGCAACAAAAGTAGTTTGGATTGGATAAATAAAAAAAAAGAGAGAAAGAAACGTAGCTCTGATTGGTCGATTTGATTTTCTCCCGTGTGAACGTTATTGTTTCATTTTTATTAGTTCACAGAAAATATAAATGTATTTTGTTAAAGTTACGTTATTCTCACTTTAAAAATGTAGTCGACAAAATTAACTTTGACGGACATTTTTATTCAACAAAATTAACACTGTTGCAATGTCTTTGCTAGAAATCGTTGAATGAGTTTAGTGGAATATTCTGGAAATGCATGTGAGCAGAAGAGGAGGCCTGGGTGAGCTGAAGGGTTCTTCAAAAAAGGACGATAGAGGAAAAAAATGAAGGTGCTTTAGTCAAGGAACTTACGTTTTCTGTTATTTTATGTAAAAAATTAGGGTGTGTGAGCATGTTTACCTGGAGATCATGTGTTACTTTAATTACGTTTAAAAACTTAATTGAGAAAGTCAAAAATACATGAATGCCATGTGTTTCTCATAAAAGTACATTATAGGTTCAACACAAGCACAAGCTTGATTTGTGATTTCACCTCAAAATGACCTAAAGCTCTATCTGCATGTGCTTTAGTGACGTCATCATTACAGAAATTAAGCTCTAATGAAGATCAGCTGTGTAGACAAGCACAGTTGGGATGATGTGGAACATCTCACCAAAAATCCAGGTAAATTATTATTTTTTGTTCTCAATGTGAAATCATTTTTTGTTGAAAACATCTGCACTGTCCTAAAAAGAGTTTGGGGTTTTGGTGAGTAACATTTGCCACTGCTGATACATTTTGTGCAGATAAAATCTCTGGGGAAAAACATTTTGGTTTAAAGTGTTACTGTGGTGGGATTTCCCCCTGTACTGAGTTAAAAAATGAAGCACATTTCCCCAAAATGTATCTTTCATTTGACATTTTGCAGCAGAGATAACATGTGTTCGTCATTTTATTCATTTTAGTGCTTGGTAAAACAGCGTGAGGGAAAAACACTAACATTCCCTTGTGCACACTAGTTTGTGTACCTGAGGATATCACTCTCGACATCAGTTGAAGTCAGTTGGTTTGTTTGTTTATGTCCCATAAATCCCATTGATTCCCACGTGCAGGGTGCAGGTACAACAGATTATATCAGCACATTGATGGGGAATGTTCTGTGCTGGGAGAAAAAAAAGCAACTCTCATTCTCACAGTTTTTTGAAACTGGCAACATGGGAACTAGTTCAACCCTCAGCTCACACTTCATCACGAGAGAAATCAACATAGTATCATCAGCACGGCTCTCTTTTGTTCTCGACCTGTGTTGGTATTTAGTTTCATATGTCAGAAAACAAAGAAATCTTTTTTTGAATGCAGAAGATAATATCAGTAGAATAGAATGTACTGTATGTTTGAAAGTGTAGAGATGTTAAACGTAACCATAGCCCCTGAGACTATGGGTTTCTTTTCTACATAAACGTAATGTGCCTTTGTTTTCATCATGACAGGATGGCCGAGTGGTTTAAGTGCCATTCTCAAGGATTCTTCCTTCCGCTAACATGGGTTAGAATCTCACTTTTGACATATAAATGTTTTCATTTTAACATATTTAACACGGGAAATTCCACCTTTAAAAATACATATCTGACAAAAATAAACATTTGAGGGTATTTCCCAGGTTAGGAATAGAGTTAGAGTTAGGATTAGGGATAGGGCTGAAATAAAAGGGTTAGCGTGGTAGCTAAAAAATAAATATGAGCTAAAATACAACTGACGGAACTTTAAGTCATGTAGTACACCTATCACGTGACCTAAACTGGCCAATGAGGGATGCTGCATATGCATAGAGTGGCAGTTTATGGATACGTTTAACGTATCCATAGCCACGGCTTTCAAAGTTTCACTCATAAATTCCGCTTGTGCTTTCACTTATATCTGGTTTTTGGTTGAGTTTTTCCCAGCTGACATCATGCAGGAGAATAGATAGCAAGTTTATCACAAAGCCAACACACAGGGAAATCCACTAACCCAATAATTCCCAACCTTTTTGTCACACGTTTGGATTTTTACCAAATTTGCTGTACCCACTCTTCATATCATAAGTACGTTCTGTGTCAGCGAGTTCTCAGGAGCTCCTTCCTGTGTCTTGAACATGGCACCTAAGGCTAAAACCCACAAATTCCAAATAATAAGTGTGCAATGCAACTTTCATGTGATTACTTTAATAGTCAGTCAAATGAATACTGTCTCCATTGTAAAATATAGCTAACAAGAACAAGGCTGTGTTAGAAACGGCCCAATCTATACAATGCACTACAAACTCAATGAGTATATTTATATATATCTGTTCATTTGCCATCTTAGAAAGTTCTGAAAGCGTTTTAAGCAAGAAAGTGACAAAGTAGAATATCAACATAATAATAGTAATGCATTTGGATTTGACGTCAAACTTAGTATGAGTAGTACGTTAGTATGCAATTTCGAACACAGCCTCAGGGAGTGCAAACCTCAGCTAATTTTAGAGGTGCAAAATCACCAGCAGGTGGTGCTGTAGAAACAGCCAAGCATCCACGTTATGCTCTAAAACATGTTCTGTATCTCCAGAATCAGAACTTGTTCTTCCTTTTGACATTGTCTATCAGCTCACCAAATTTATTTTAAATCATTTCAGAACTTTTTGAGATATCCTGCTGACAAACATCCACATTAACAGACGGGTGGACGGACAGACAGATGGCGGTGAAAGCATAATCCCCAATGGCGGAGGTAATTATTGTCTCCTAATGTCATAAGTGTGATTAAATGACCTGTTTAGCATAAATGTATGCTGTTTTGATCAATTTCAAGAAAATAGTGTTTTACTGAGCAAAGCACTTTTTAGCTACTGTTAAATTTGTCAAATAAAAGGAAAAAAGGCGAGAAATGAACTAGAGACGTTTTTCTAAACTGCTGCTAAACTTCTGCATTTTCACAAAAAATGGCCACAAAATCAAGGAAATTGAAATGAAGTTCTCACAGGGACTGATATGTCAGTTATTGCATATTGTCAGTGCATTACAGACTCGCATTTACACATAGAACTGCAAACTAGGGCACGATAATGTTAAAAAAATACTTTTTTCACCCCAAAATCTGTGGCCCACTTAAGATAAAACTGGTCTGTATTTGGCTCTGGAGCAAAATGAGTTTGACACCCCTGAAAATGTATAGAGAGCAAGGATCCTGCAGGTTCTCCAAAAAATGGGTTCTGGAAGTCAAGGTATCACCTTAAACTGATTGTTGTTGTTTTCAATTATTGAGTTATTCTATTTTCTGTAATGAACTGCAACAATATCTGTGTAGATGCTTATATTAACATAACATCCAGACAGACACATCCAAATGAAGATGTGTTGCATTTGACCTCAGTGTAGATACTAACATAGACATAATACTCATCACAAAAGATATTTGCTCAAACACTAAACATGATAAAAAAATGTGCCATGTTATTGCTATGGTTGATCAGTCCATAGCTATGACCAGTGTATTTTTACTAGTAAAATTGTAGACTCTCACTAATGTTCAGGGGGAAAAAATGTCAGAATTGCATCTACTACTGATTCATTGCATTTTTATTTGTGTTTTTGCAGACTTGGCTCATTTTAAAACCCTGAGGCAAAACGCTGCAGGCAAGTGAAAACAGACACCAATGAGGAAGAGTTGCCCTTTCGAAAGCAACGATTTCATAAGACCACCTTTGTTTGCATAAAGCCTCTCTGCTGACACCTAGTGGTGATGCATGTCAACACTTATAAATATTTACCAAATATAAATACAACAACATGAACAACCAAATGTGACACGTGAACTTATACATTTATTAAATCAAATGTATATATTTACAGTTGCCCTATTTTTGTGGCATGGATTCAACAAAGTATTTATCATTTAGTCAATATTTTCATGGAGACAAAATTGCATTTCTCACTCAGTACATGTTGACCAAAGTAAAACTTTATATATATATTTAAAAAATAATAATAATATATATATATATAAAACAAAATGACAACAGATAAAACTTATGAAAAAAGTATAAAGAAATAACAGTGTAAAAGATGATTCAATAAAATGCTATATATATATATATATATATATATATATATATATATATATACACACACACATACACTGTAGTTGCCCTATTTTTGTGGCATGGATTCATCAAAAATGCTTTTCTCTCCAGCACACGTTTACCAAAGTAAAAATAATAATATAAAAAGATGCAAATATATTAAAAAATGACAACGCATAATAAACAACAGTGTAAATATGATAAACGATTGCGATTTTTCTCTCACACATCTGAAACATCAGTTTTAGTTTTACATTACAGCATTACCAATGGTCGACTTCATTTAATTCAGGAAAGTTTTCTATTCCAGTCCTAAAGTAGTTCTGTTGGGATAAGATGTGGTGAGTGTGGAGGCCATTACTATACAGGAAACTCATAAAAAAGCCAGCAGGAGGAGCTATGTGAAGTGGTTGATTATCCTGCAGTATAAAGGATCTATCAGAACAGGATGTGTTCATGCAATAATGACACTGTGATCATGAGGGAACAGACATTTTCTTCTACAATGATGTTATGTTGACACTGTGAGGCTAAAGGTTAAAATGTCCACACAATTACAACACCAGCAGCAAGAGGAATTGCTGATATGAAGCAAACATTCTGACCCACAGAACTGTTGCTCACTGGATTTTCAGACAATGCTCTATAAACCCTAGATATGGTTGTGGGTGGAAATCCCTGCAAATCAGCAGTTTCTGAAACCCTCAGCCCTGCGTGGTTTGTGGGGGTTGGTCTAGTTAGTGAATCTGCCTTTTTTTGTTTGATCTGTGTACTGATCCTTTCATCATTCTACTCATTTTGGGTTCAGTTAGTTCTGCTTGAGTGTATTTTTTTAATATCAGTTTTTGTTCATTATGGAAGAGTTGACTGCTTCATGGCTCAACTGTTACAGTTGTTCACTTTATCCAAACCAAAGGTTGTTAGTTCAAACCCTGCAATCAGTTTGGTTTTTAAACTTGGCTTTGTTTTAAGTTTTCCTTGGTAACCTGTGTTAGGTTTGTTTTCACTGCGTCATGCTCTGTGAGTCAGGATTACTGTATGTGTCTACACTCCCAGTTTGTGTGTTTGGTGTATGAGTCGGTTCCTCTCCACCCTGCACTATTTAAGGTTTACTGCATTGTCATGTCTTCCTCACCCAGACCTGTCTGCATGTTTAATTTAATTCTGTCTTTTCTTTGGTTATTTTGAGATACTGTATGTAATTCTGTCGTGGCTACAAGTTTGTCTACTTTATTTATGTATTTACATTAATATGATTTTTTTTTTGACTCAACTGGCACCTGCCCCAATGTCTGTCCTTCAAGACCCCTACCCACCTTTACATTTACAGACAGTTATTACAGTTTCCTCCATAGACTTCTTCTGTAAAAAGAATGGACGGTACAACCTCCCCGGCGGAGTGAAGCTTTTATTTTTAGAGCTCCCCTTGCTGACTGGCTGCAGTATAGGTCATAAACCCCGCCTCCTCAATCATAACAAATGGGATGTGTGTCAAACATCAAAGTTAAAATGCTCATCACATAATTTTTTTTCAAACCTAAACTCTGCTGTGATCATTAGTTATTATCACCCTACATTGTGTTCAAGTGATCATTTTTCTGTGAAGTTTGTTTTAAATAAGTCATATATGACGATGATTGATCTTGCGTAGCTCTCTTTGTGAATAGCAGTTACGTTGTGAAGGAAAGCCGAGATGCCATTTAGCTTTTCCGTTCAGTTTTTTTTTCGTTTTTTTGATTTGCCAAAATGAGTTGTTCTTCAGTAAACTGTAGAATTACCAGCTGGAAAGATACTTATGTTCTTGGCGTAGCTGGGCTGCGTAAGTCATCAGGACAGTACGCTAAATGGATGGGGCGTGTTTCCCGGGCTCCTCCTGCTGGACCCTTCTGCACCCTTCAGCGCCGTATTTTGGCTTCAAGAACAGTGAGTGGGAATAGCTACAATGCGCACCCACTGGTTTCCTCAAGTAAGATAATCTGGGAGTTTATATAAATTGAATAAATTAAGAGGATTTGTTGAAAAAATGAAACGATTTAGCAAAGAAGTAGGACCTAGTGTAGGCCTGGCCGCATGGATCAATAAATTAAAAGTATTTCCTTTGCAAAATGGGAGAATTTACTCATATACAATTATCAAAGGTTGAAATTGCCGTGCGATTGTTTTTAATTCCATCACAAACAATCAGTTTGTTGTCGAATGGTTGTGTGTTCAACTTCGGAAAAGTTTAGCCTTGCACTGTGGAATTGGGACTACTGGAGAAGAATGCAAATATGGCGCCAAAGCAGAAATGTTTCATGACAGATTGAGCAAGGATAGTCTACAATCTATTTTTTTTTTTGTTATTTTACTTCAACTTATATGAAAACCCTCACATTATCATACCCAATTTATAAGTATTTGGTTTAGTTTTATTTATATTGTTTAGTTTATGGTCTTTCCGATAATAAGATGTCATTGCGCAAGACATAACAATTTGGCCGTATTCGGGTGTTTTCATGGATAGTCAAAAAATCTACATCCACCATGTTATTGACACGTCTTTCAAACTTTGAAAACACCAGAAGTGTGTCTTTGGCAGTTTGTGTTTGGAGGCTCAGTTTAAAAATATAAGGGATCATTGCCAGCAGCTTTGACTTGTAGACTCATGCTAACGCTAACCATCATTTAAATCATGCAAAGGAAGAATATGCAAATAGAACTAAAAAAAAAATGCATTTGTACATTTGTAACTCTTGTCTCGTTTGCCAACAGAGGGTGTTGTCTAGCTCCTCCAGGATTGGCATAGAAAATACAAGCCACTTTTCAAGCCAACATTGCACTTCTAAAGTTAAACCACTAGAGGTCCCAGTATCTCTTTCTGCCTCCCTTTTCCAGGGTTTAATTGAATGTCATTGGAAAATAATTTATGCCCCTCTTCTCTTACTCTCTTCTTTTCCACAACTCTCTGAACTGCTGCCTGACTTTGTCACAAAGCCCAAATAATAAAATGCTGACTTCTCAAAGTGCCAACAGAGTGTGTCTTAGCAAAGCTGCCTGAAGGTTCAGAGATGGG